>NC_044980.1:107526273-107582488 GCF_008728515.1 Papio anubis
TCTCTACACTGTTTATTCTAGTTAGCCATTCATCTAATCTTTTTTCAAGGTTTTTAGCTTCTTTGCAATGGGTTCAAACATCCTTCTTTAACTCAGAGAAGTTTGTTATTACTGATCATCTGAAATCTTCTTCTCTCAACTCATCAGTCATTTTCTGTCCAGCTTTGTTCCACTGCTGGTGAGGAGCTGCATTCCTTTGGAGGAGAAGAGGTGCTCTGATTTTTAGAATTTTCAGCTTTTCTGCTCTGGTTTCTCCCTATCTTTATGGTTTTATCTACCTTTGGTCTTTGACGATGGTGACGTACAGATGGGGTTTTGGTGTGGGTGTTCTTTCTGTTTGTTAGTTTTCCTTCTAACAGTCAGGACCCTCAGCTGCAGGTCTGTTGGAGTTTGTTGGAGGTCCACTCCAGACCCTGTTTGCCTGGGTATCACCAGTGGAGGCTGCAGAACAGCAAATATTGCAGAATGGCAGATGTTGCTGCCTGATCCCGTCTCTGGAAGTTTCATCTCACAGGGGCACTGCCTGTATAAGGTGTCAGTCATTCCCCTACTGGGAGATGTCTCCCAGGTAGGCTACTCGGGGGCCAGGGACCATTTGAGGAGGCAGTGTGTCCATTCTCAGGTCTTAAACTCCATGCTGGGAGAACCAGTACTCTCTTGAAAGCTGTCAGACAGGGCTGTTTAAGTCTGCAGAACTTTCTGCTGCCTTTTGTTCAGCTATGCCCTGCCCCCAGAGGTGGAGTCTACAGAGGCAGGCAGGTCTCCTTGAGCTGCAGTGTGCTCCACCCAGTTCAAGCTTCCCAGCCACTTTGTTTACTTACTCAAGCCTCAGCAATGGGGGATGCCCCTCCCCCAGCCTCACTGCCACCTTGCAGTGGATCTCAGACTGCTGTGTTAGCCATAAGTGAGGCTCTGTGGGTGCGGGACCCTCTGAGCCAGGCACAGGATATAATCTCCTGGTGTGCTGTTTGCTAAGGCCATTGGAAAAGTGCAGTATTAGGGTGGGAGTGTCCCAATTTTCCAGGTATCATCTGTCATGGCTTCCCTTTGCTAGGAAAGGGAATTTCCTGACCCCTTGCACTTCCCAGGTGAGGCGATGCCCTGCCCCACTCTGTGGGGTGCACCCACTGCCTGACAAGCCCCAGTGAGATGAATCCAGTACCTAGTTGGAAATGCAGAAATCATCTGTCTTCTGAGTCACCTCACGCTGGGAGCTGCAGACTGGAGCTGTTTCTATTCAGCCATCTTGGAACCCCCCTCCTCAAATGTGCTTCTTATAGGCAAGATACAGCTTGGGTCGTGATTTTTGTCCAGTATGGCAACATTTGGTTATTTATGTCATTTACAGGTTATTTATATCATTTACACTTAATGTGATTATTGATATAGTTTAAATCCATCATTTTGCTATTTTTCATTTGTTCCATTATTGCTTTGTTTCATTTTTCCACTTTTCTGTTTCTTTTAAATTAATTGAGTAGTTTTATAATCCTATAGTTATTCCTTTCTTGGCTAAGTTTAGGGTTGTTTTAGGGTTTATAGAATAAAACTACAAGTTATCTTATACTACTTCCTGTTTAGTATAGGAAGTCTACATCAGTATACTTTTATTTTTCCCCTCACATTTTGCTATTTTTGCTATAAATTTTACTTTACATATGTTAACAATTCCATATCTATTATCATTTTTAAAGATTTAAGTAGTTAAAAAAAAGATCTTATATATTTACCATGTGGTCGCCATTTCTGGGCTCTTTATTTCTTTGTGTAGAGTCTTATTTCCAAGTAGTGTTATTTTCCTTCTGTTTAAAGACTGCATTCACATTACAGTTCTGCTGGATAAATTCTATGAGCTTCTGCATATTTTAAAAACCGTTTTGCCTTCAGTTTTGAAAGATATTTTCACTGGATATAGAATTCTTCATCACCAGCTTTCCCCGTTAACTTTAAAAAAAAAATGCTTCGTGTCTTCTCACTTGCATTACTTCCTATAAGAAATCTGCTGTAATCTTATCTTTGTCCCTCTGTATGTAATGTCTTTTTTCTTCTGGATAGTATTAAGATTTTCTCTTTATCACTGGTTTTGAGCAATTTGTATAATATGATAATTATCTCTTCTTGATAAATTGACCTCTTTAAGAATGGTAAAGGTAAAATAAGGTTTTATTTTACTCTGGTATTACTCTTTAAGAAATATAATCTTAAAGCTTGTGCTTTCTTTTGTTTTTTCTTTATGTTTATTGGCTTGAGTTTTATTGAGCTTCTTAGTACTTAGTTGTCATGAAATTTGGGAAAATGTTGGCCAATAATTCTTCAAATATTTTTTATATAGCCATCCCATTCTTCTCTCCTTTGGAGACGTTATCTATATTAAGCAGCTTGAAGTTGTCATTATCTCACTATTTATTGACATTCTGTTAATTTTTATTTATTCTCTTTTCCCTTTGTGTTCCATTTTAGATCGTTTCTATTTTCATATCTTCAAGTTCATTAATCTTTTCTTCTGCAATGTCTATTCTGAAATTATTCCCAAGAAAAGTATTTTCTATTCCTTGTTGTAGTTTTCACCTTTGGAAGTTCAGTTTGAGTCTTTATTTGCCTTCCATGTGTCTACCTAATGTTTTAAGCAAAAACTATTTTAATGTCTTTGATAATTCTAACATCTGTATCAGTTTGGGGACAATTTCAATTATGAGTTCATCTCCTCATTATGGGTTGTATTTCCTACTTCTTTGCATGACTCAACTTTTATTTGATTCTAAGCATTGTAAATTTTACCTTATTAGATGCTGGATACTTTTGTATTTTTATAAATGTGCTTGAACTGAAAGCAACTAAGCTACAAGAATACAGTTTGATGCTTTCAGATTTTGCTTTTAAGATTTATTAGGCAGAAACAGAGCAATGCTAACTACAAGGGCTAATTCATTCCTACAGTGTGGCAAGACCCTTCTCTATAATTTATCCAATGGTACTATCCCCATCACCATGTGAACACTGTACACTGATAGATCTAATGGGTAGTTTTCCCCCTCAACCTCTGGAAATTTCTTTACATTTATTTAATAATACTACTGAGCTGAATACTCTTTGTTACCTTCACTTCCTCAGATCTTAACAATCTAACAGCCTCAAAAATAACAAAACCTCTAAGAAGATTATGCCTATTTATTTCTCTGATTTGGAACTTTCTCCTGAGTTACAGTCCAGTATTTTCCAGTGGTCTGCTGGATATCTCTACCTGGATTGACTACCAACATGCTAAATACAATATATCCAAAACAGAAATTATCATCTTTTTCTTCCTCCAGCAACTATTCTAATCTTTATAACCCAGTGGCTCCTTCTAATGCATTTAATGTTAGTATAATTTCAATCAAGTTCCAAAACCCATGGTGATCTTTCACACTACCTCCTTTCTCAAACTGCAAATGTCTCACATAGCCATCATTTATCTTCTATTCTTAGAAAATGTTCTATTTTCTGCCACTACTTAAGTTTGACCTCCCAAATGGTCTTTCTGATAATATCACTTTACATGTTTAAAGAATAATGTCTTGAAACCTTTTTCTGTCACTATCTTCTTCTAAAACTTCAGTGATTATCAATTGTCTGCTGAAAAAAGTTTTAAAAAGTCCAACTTTGACAGTCTAGCTTTCAGCAAACTTCCCTTTTATGTCCCCTGCCACTGTGCAGAATGTGCTCCAGCCAAACTTCCTGGACTCTTTTTTCAATCCATTTCTCATACCACTCTCTGGGGCTGGAATGTCTTCCCTCCCCACTGTCAAAATTATATGCATCCTTAATGAAAATGTAACTGGGACACTTTTTTAGAAAGCGATAATCAATAAGCACTAAAATTTTACATGCCCTTTTATTCTAATATTCTACATTTAGAATTTTACACTAAGGAAATAATAATGGATGTGCACAAAAAGTTGGCTTAAAAGATGTTTATATTACCACATTCTATAATGGGAAACTGAAAATAGTCTGAATGTTCAGTAATGGGATATTCAATAATAAAATATGCAATCACTAAAAAGTATTATAGAGGGATATTTAGTAAAGGAAAAATATATTCTTTACATTAAAAACTAATAGAATGTGTCTTATGTGATCCCCATTTTATTTTTTAAATGTGATTGATAATATCTAGATAACTAGACAGATAAAGACTAAAAGATATACACTAATCTTTTAACACTGGTTATTTCTGTGTGGTGAAATAACAAATTTTCTTCTATGTATGCACTTGTATTGGTTTAATTTTCTATAGTAAATGTGTATTATATTCACAACTTGGAAAACTTTTAGCTATTATTTTAAAACAGCTCTTAAGCAGTCTCTTCTTTGGCTACTTAAGTGTTCATTTGTCACTTACATCACCTAAGAGCTTGTATCACAGATATTTGTGTGCCTTTATTTCTTCTACAAACCCCTCAGCTACTTGATAGCAGAGTGTGTTTCAAAGGGCTTCGGGCCCTCCAGTATCTCGCAGAGCTGAATACTCACTATTTTATCACTAAAGGAGTGAAATTTAGGCTGTAGATTAAAAAGAAGACAATGGCCATTGGTCAATGCAAGAGGTATGTTTGGTCTACTCTTGAGTTTTCAGTCCCACTTCTTCAGTTCTCCCATTACCTCTAGAAAAACTTTTTATGTTTATTCCACAAGTCTACCATAGGAAAATATAATACCCAACATTTCAGTTTTCCTTTTCCAAGGAAAAAAATCATAGAATATTTAAGGATTGTTTGATATTTTAAAATCTTGGTAACTTACAATATCAACAATATATTCCTTGGTTGATATCACTATAAACTCTCTCACTGGAGGATTGCTTCTATTCTTTCAAAAACACACTTAGAACCCTGCTGCCTGGCAGATTGTAGGGACATAAAGAGCTGAGTCAGCCTGGTAGACTTTCTACCATGAGAACAATTACTAACTGGCAGAAAAAAAAATATGAGGGTGGAAACTATCATTTACAAGGGAATCTAATCTCAGGAGTAACGGAGTTAAACATGGTGTTCTATAGTTCTATTACTGAAGGGACCCAGGGCTAACACCTGCCAAGGTCTTAAAATGTTATAAAAAGATATTTAGTAACGGAGAAATATGCTCTTTGATTTAAAAAATAATAGAATATGTATAATGTCATCCCCATTTTATTTTTTAAATGTGATATTGATAATATCTAGATAACTAGACAGACTAAAGGCTAAAAGAAGCATACAAACTCAAATGCCAAGAAGCATGCAAACGTAAATCAAAATCTGAGGATAAACTCACCCCTTGTGGAGTTTTCTTCCTGAAAGACCAGGGGTCCAGAATTGTTTTTTCCACACACCACTTAAAAATGTGGCTAAAGCTTCCCTATTTATTTCTGGGGTAAAGCTCCATCCTGTCCCATGCTATATCTCAAAAATGAGAAGCAGAATCCATACTTCCCATGTTTGGTGGTCACAGTTCACCTCTAACAAGATTGTTTATAATGATGAAAGGCGTTCCACCAATAAGGCTCTTTTGTACTTCCTTGCCCTGCTTGGAACTCTATCTACATAACTAATAAAATGAGAATTACCTGGAGAGCTATATATTAGTTGTGTAATGATATGAAATAAGTCATCTTAAAATTTAGTGACTTCAGGGAAAATAGTTCAGAAGAGACATATCTGGCAGGTCTGGCTCAGTCTCTCAAGGAGTTGTAGTGAGACATCCACTGGGGCTATAGTCATTAGAAGACCAGTTCTGGGGTAGAGGACCTACTTCCAATGTGGCTCATTCATATGGCTGGTAAGGTAGTGCTGACTGCCGTCAGGAAGACACAGTTCCTGTCCATGTAGGCCTCTCCTCAGAGCCGTTGTGTATCCTCATGATGTGGTAGCTAGCTTCCCCCAGAGCAAGCAACAAGAGACCTAGCAGATGTTGCAATGCCTTCTACGGCCTGCCATTAGAAGTCACACACTGGCAGTTCTGCTGTGCTCTTTTGGTCACATGGGTCAGCCATGTGGGACACGACACAAAGGCAAAAACGCCAGGAAGTGAAGCTCATTGGAGAAGGCAATCTTGAGTCTGGCTACCACCGTCCACCCTCTAGCCCCCAGTTCTGAGCCTGCTGTTGTAATGGGATGAGACTTGAGGGCCCAGGGGATGGGATCAGTATATTCTACATGTGGAAGGAATGTGAATTGTTGTGGCCATAGAGTGGACTGAGACATTATTTTCCACAGACAGCCACGTGTTTATCCCACATACTCTTCTTGCAATGTGACTGACACTCATCCCACCAATAGGTGGGATCCATGTTTTCTTTGCTTAAATTGGGGAGAGGGTGAGTGACTACCCCAACCAATGGAGTATGGCAGAAGTGATGTTCTGTAAAGCCTCTGAGGCTAGAACATAATTTGAAGTAATTTGAAGTAACGGATAACTAACACAATAACTTTAAATATACTTGTTACAACTACAGATCTCCAGGCCACACTTCAGACTCATTCAGTGAGACTCCCTAGACAGGGAAAAGCCTAGGAAACTTAATTTCCCGAGTACCCCAAATGATTCTTATCATCAATGATGTTTGGGAAATTTTGATGCAGTAACCTGCTATTTCACAAGTCTCAATGGAATAAATCCAGTTGGTTTTTACCTTTGATCGCCTATGCATCTCATCTACTTTGTGAAAACTACAACTGAACTGGAAATTGAACCTAAAATGGTTCTAAGTGAGATGAACTTGTATGTTTAACTCTTAAATTTTATATTGGATCATCAAAAGGCAGTACTTGAAAAATAAATTTTAAAAATGCAATATCAAAGTTTCATAGGTTTTTTCAAGACAGATTGTGGAATCTTATTTTTTATATCTTCACATACAGGTCAGCTTTGAACTAGCAGGAGAAGTAGAGAACAGAAGGCAAAAAATATCATTCTCTATAAATACTCTAAATATACTGATACAGTATGGAAAAACCTCCAAGTAATACTAAGTTTAAAATTAAAGGATATAACAATGCTATATATTCTTTAAGTGGTGAATACATAAAACTGTCTCTGTACAGACACACAAAACTGGAATGGCGGTTGTCTCTAGAAATGAGAATTGTATGGCTGGGGTAAGAGTTATTTTTAAATGAGTAAATTTTCTTATTTTAAAATAAGAAAAGATGACTTATTTTTCACTGAGCACCCGCATTAGTCCATTCTCGCACCGTTACAGAAACATACCCAAGACTGGGTAATTTATAAAGGAAACAGATTTAATTGACTCACAGTTCCACATGGCTAGGGAAGCCTCAGGAAACTTACAATCATGGTGACAGGCGAGAGAGAGCATGTGTGTTGGTGCAGGAAAAATTACCATTTAGAACACCATCAGATCTTATGAGAAGTCACTCAGTATCATAAGAACAGCATGAGGAAATCTTCCCCCATGATCCAATCACTTTCCACCAGGTCTCTACCTACACATCTGGGGATTACAATTCAAGATGAGATTTGGCCTAACCATATCAGCATCTTTTATATCCTTTGAATTTTATAGTGGGATCACATAATACTTCAAAAAGGTGACAAATAAAATGTTTTTAAAATATCGTTCACTTTAAAGACCTTTTGGAAATCATTCTAAAACATGAATTCTATCATTATTGATTGCAGTTAATTATTTTTTCTTCTTAGGTTTAGCAGTAAAATGAAACTTGATGTTCTTCAGGACTAGTGATCCTGACAGATTAAAATTTAGCCAATATAGAGTTAATAACTCCATCCTCATTTCTTATTCAATCTCTCAGTTGTCTCTGTCCATCCTCCATCTTTGACAGAGCACAACCCTTAAACTGTGTACAACTGGGACTCTTGCTGGGGGCCCATGCTTAGAGATTCCTGCTTTGACCCTTCTCTGGCCCTGCCTATCACACTCACTAAGGAACCTACAGCCAAGGAGATGTGTCCACTCGGAACCCACAGGCCCTTCCTAGATCACACTCAGGATATACCTGGGGGAGAATTTCCTACCCCATGACTTCAACCCACTTGTGCATAGGCCACCATCTTAGGTCTATCCTCTTGAGAGGTGGCCAAGGGGCAGCGGTTTGATGGGAAAGGAAATGGACAGAGCCTGACAAGTAGTCTGAGCAGTCCACACACATACACGTGAAACCCTTCGCAGTGCAGAAAGGAGAGGAAGATGGAAAGAAAAGGATGTGGGTTGCAGCCTCCATTTGTGCTCTTGTTCCAGTGTTTATGGGAGAAGCCCCCAAAATATTAGGAACAGGCCTGTTCAACACCCCTCACTTCTGACACCCATCCTCCATCTTCTGTCTACCCCAAATAGACCAGACAGTCGTTAAGATGAAGGTCTGCCTTGACTTTTTGTCTTTGGCAGAGCAAGGAAGCAGTTGCACATAGCATTTGAGAGCAATTTTAGAAAATCCCTGAATCTTAATGTATTATTGCTGTGTCTTTATTGACTAAGAATAAATGCATTTCCAATGATGTGGCACATTCAACAATGTGAGAATTTTTAAAGAGCTGGAACCATTATATTTCAGCTCTTAAACAAAGTTAAGTCTTTACTTCACAAAACACCACAGACTTTGGATTTAAAAGCTCCATGACCTGTTTTTTTCACTCTAGGCTCTCCATAACCCTGGGGAAGTTCCTCCCTTGCCTGTATCCCAGTCCCCTCTTTACCGTGTTCTATTTTTAACATCCTCTCCTTTTAAGCACAATATAAATATACATTTATCATGTTTATTCTTTGCTGTTCTCTCACTACCCCCTCCACTACACATACACACTAAAACATAAGTCTCATGAGAGTAAGAATAGTAGTGTATTTTCTTCACTGATGTATCCCAAGTACCTAGAATACTGTCTGTCGCAAGTTAATTACTCAATGAATATTTATTGCATAAATGAAACCCATAAACCTAACATAACTTACAATAACAGTCTAATGACAAGAAGAAACTTACTCTAAACTCTAAGCATCACCTTGTTGACAAAAGATCAGGTGCCAGCATTATCCATTTCCTCATTACAGAAGATACCTAAATCACAATGTAAATATGTATCTACCTTTCAAGTTTAGAAGGATTTAATTCCTGTTTTTGTATAAAAATATGCTAGGAGATATATACATATTTTTTAAAAGACAGCCACCCTGTCCTCTAAAGACACAACAGAAATAATGACTTTTGTATTGTTCTCCTGCATTTCAGCTTAAACCTAGAAAAAAGTTAATATTTGTATTTTAAGATTTGTGTTAAGATTTTAATAACTTTTCCAAAATTATATGAACATATTATATGAGAAGCAAATTAAAAATATTTTTTACTTTCTATGTCATTTATTGTCACAGTCATTGTGAAACTCTCTAATATTATTTGATATTGATAATAAGTTTTTTTTTATTTATTCTAAAAAAAAAAGGGATACATGTGCAGAATGTGCAGGTTTGTTACAGAGGTATATATGTGCCATGTGGTTTGCTGCACCTATTGACCCATCCTGTAAGTTCCCTCCCCTCACCCCCACCCCAAACAGGCCCTGATGTGGGTTGTCCCTCTTTCTGTGACCATGAGTTCTGATTGTTCAACTCTCATTTATGAGTGAGAACATGTGGTATTTGGCTGTTGGTTTCTGTGTTGATTTGCTGAGGATGATGGCTTCCAGCTTCATCCATGTCCCTGCAAAGGACATGATCTCATTTTTTATGGCTGCATAGTAGTCCATGGTGTATATATACACCACATTTTCTTTATCCAGTCTATCATTGATGGGCATTTGGGTTGGTTCTATGTCTTTGCTATTGTAAATAGTGCTTCAGTAAACATAGTGTGCACGTGTCTTTATAGTAGAATGATTTATATTCTTTTGGTGTATGCCCAGTAATGGGATTGCTAGGTCAAATGGTATTTCTAGTTCTAGATCCTTGAGGAATTTCCATGCTATCTTCCACAATGGTTGAACTAATTTACATTCCCACCAACAGTGTAAAGCCATTCCCGTTTCTCCACAGCCTAGTCAACATCATTACCTGACTTTTTAATAATCGCGATTCTGCCGGCCATGAGATGGTATCTCATTGTGGTTTTGCTTTGTGGATTTGCATTTCTCTGATGATTAGTGATGTTGAGCTATTTTTCATATGTTTGTTGACCACATAAATGTCTTTTTTTGAGAAGTGTCTGTTCATATACTTTACCCAATTTTTGATGGGGTTGTTTTCTTTTTTTCTTGTAAATTTGTTTAAGTTCCTTGTAAATTCTGGATATTAGACCTTTGTCGGGTGGGTAGATTGCAAAAATTTTCTTCCATTCTGTAGGTTGCCTGTTCATTCTGATAACAGTTTCTTTTTCTATGCAGAAGCTCTTTAATTAGATTCCTTTTGTCAACTTTGGCTTTTGCTGCAATTACTTTTGGCATTTTGTCATGAAGTCTTTGCCCATGCCTATCCTGAATGGTACTGCCTAGGTTTTCTTCTAGAGTTTATATGGTTTTGGGTTTTACATTTAAGTCTTTAATCCATCTTGAGTTAATTTTCATAGAAGGTACAAGGAAGGTGTCCAGTTTCTGTTTCCTGTATATGACTAGCCAGTTTTCCCAGCAGCATTTACTGAATAGGAGATCCTTTCCTCATTGCTTGTTTTCATCAGGTTTGTTGAAGATCAGATAGTTGTATATGTGTGGTGTATTTCTGAGGTCTCTGTTCTGTTCCATTGGTCTATAAGTCTGTTTTGGTACCAATACCATGCTGTTTTGGTTACTGTAGCTTTACAGTATAGTTTGAAGTCAGGTAATGTGATGCCTCCAGCTTTGTTCTTTTTGCTTAGGATTGTCTTGGTTATATGAGGTCTTCTTTGATTCCATATGAAATTTAAAATAGCTTTTCTAAATCTGTGAAGAATGTCAATGATAGTGTAATGGGAATAGCATCGAATCTATAAATTACTTTGGGCAGTATGGCCATTTTCATGATATTGATTCTTCCTATCCATGAGGATGGAACGTTTTTCCATTTCTTTGTGTCCTCTATTTTCTTGAGCAGTGGTTTGTAGTTCTCCTTGAAGAGCTCCTTCACATCCCCTGTTAGTCATAGTGCTAGATATTTTATTCTCTTTGTGGCAATTGTGAATGGGAGTTCATTCATGATTTGGATCTCTGCTGGACTATTGTTGGTGTAAAGGATTGTTTGTGATTTTTGCACATTGATTTTGTACCCTGAGACTTGGCTGAGGTTGCTTATCAGTTTAAGGAGTTGTGGAGCTGAGACCATGAGGTTTTCTAACTATAAAATCATGTTGTTGGCAAACAGAGACAACTTGACTTCCTCTCTTCCTACTTGAATACATTTTCCTTCTTTCTCTTGCCTGATTGCCCTGGCCAGACCTTCCCATACTGTGAATAGGAGTGGTGAGAGAGGGCATCCTTATCTTGTACCAGTTTTCAAAGGGAATGCTTTCAGCTTTTGCTTATTCACTATGATATTGACTGTGGGTTTGTCATAAATATCTCTCATTATTTTGAGATATGTTTCATCAATACCTAGTTTATTGTGAGTTTTTAACATGAAGGGATGTTGAATATTATGAAAGGCCTTTTCTGCATCTATTGAGATAGTCATGTGGTTGTCTTTGGTTCTGTTTATCTGATGGATTACATTTATTGATTTGTATATGTTGAACCAGCTTTGCATCCAGGGATGCAGCCGACTTGATCATGGTGGATACATTTTTTGTTGCGCTGCTGGATTCAGTTTCCCAGTATTTTATTGAGGATGTTTGCATTGATGTTCATCAGGGATATTGGCATGAAGTTTTCTTTTTTGGTGTGTCTCTTCCCGGTTTGGGTATCAAGATGTTGCTGGCTTCATAAAATGAGTTAGGGAGGAGTCCCTCCTTTTCAATTGTTTGGAATAGTTTCAGAAGGAATGGTACCAGCGCCTCTTTGTATTTCTGGTCAAATTCAGCTGTTAATCCGTCTGGTCCTGTGATCTTTTGGTTGGTAGGCTACTTATTACTGCCTCAATTTCAGAACTTGTTATTGGTCTATTCAGGGATTTGACTTCTTCCTGGTTTAGTCTTGGAAGGGCGTATGTGTCCAGGAATTTATGCATTTCTTCTAGATTTTCTAGTTTATTTGTGTAGAGGTGTTTATAGTATTCTCTGATGGTGGTTTGTATTTCTGTGGGATCAGTGATGATATCTCCATTATCATTTATATTGTGTCTATTTGATTCCTCTGTTTTCTTCCTTATGAGTCTAGCTTGCCATCTATCTATTTTGTTAATTTTTTTTCAGAAAACCAGCTCCTGGATTCATTGATTTTTTTGGAGAGTTACTGGTGTCTCCATCTCCTTCAATTCTGCTCTGATCTTAGTTATTTCTTGTTTTCTGCTAGCTTTTGGATTAGTTCTTTCCTGCCTCTCTAGCTCTTTTAATTGTGATGTTAGCATTTGCATTTGAGATCTTTCAAGGTTTCTGATGTGGGCATTTCGTGCTATAAATTTCCCTCTTAATGTTGCTTTAGCTGTGTCCTAGAGATTCTGCTATATTGTCTCTTTGTTCTCATTGGTTTTGAAGAACTTCTTGATTTTTTGTCTTAATTTCATTATTTACCCAGGAGTCATTCAGAAGCAGCTTGTTCCATTTCCATGTAATTGTGTTGTTTTGAGTGAGTTTCTTAATCTTGAGTTCTAACTTGATTGCACTGTGTTCTGAAAGATGGTTTGTTATTATTTCCATTGTTTTGCATTTGCTGTGCAGTGTTTTACTTCCCATTATGTGGTTGATTTTAGAATAAGTACCATGTGGCACTGAGAAGAATGCATATTCTGTTTATTTGGGGTGGAGAGTTCTATAGATGTCTTCAAGGTCCATTTGATCCAGAGCTGAGTTTAAGTCCTAAATATCCTGGTTAATTTTCTGTCTCAATGATCTGTCTAATACTGACAGTGGGGTGTTAAAGTCTCCCACTATTATTGTGTGGGAGTCTAAATCTCCTTGTAGGTCTCTAAGAACTTGCTTTATGAATCTGGGTGCTCCTGTATTGGGTACACATATATTTAGAATAGTGAGCTCTTCTGTTGAATTGTTTCCTTTACCAGTATGTAATGCCATTCTTTGTCTCTTTTGACCTTTGTTGGTTTAAACTCTGTTTTGTCTGAGACTAGAATTGCAACCCCTGCTTTTTTCTGCTTTCCCTTTGCTTGATAAATTTTCCTTCATCCCTTTATTTTCAGCCTGTGTGTGTCTTCACACGTGAGGTGGGTCTACTGAATACAGCACACCGATGGGTCTTGACTCCTTATCCAATTTGCCAATCTGTGTCTTTTAATTGGGGCAGTTTAGCCCATTTATATTTAAAGTTAGTATTGTTTTGTGTGAATTTGATTCTGTCATTATGATCCTATTTGGTTATTTTGCACACTAGTTGATGCAGTATCTTCATAATGCCATTGGTCTGTATATTTTGGTGTGTTTTTGCAGTGGCCGGTACTGGTTTTTCCTTTCCATATTTAGTGCTTCTTTCAGGAGCTCTGGCAGCGCAGGCCTGGTGGTAATGAAATCCCTCATCATTTGCTTGTCTGGAAAGGATTTTATTTCCTCTTCGCTTATGAAGCTTAGTTTGGCTGGATATGAAATTCTGGGTTTAAAATTCTTTTCTTTAAGAATGTTGAATATTAGCCCCCAATCTCATATAGCTTGTAGAGTTTCTGCTGAGAGGTCCACTCTTAGTCTGATGGGCTTCCCTTTGTAGGTGACCTGGACTCTCTCTCTGGCTGACTTTAACAGTTTTTCCTTCATTTCAACTTTGGAGAATCCGATGCTTATGTGTCTTTGGGTTGATCTTCTCATGGAATATCTTAATGGTGTTCTCTGTATTTCCTGAATTTGTATGTTGGCCTGTCTTGCTAGGTTGAGGAAATTCTCCTGGATAATATCCTCAAGTGTGTTTTCCAGGTTGTTTCCATTCTCCCTGTCTCCTTCTGGTACTCCAATCAATCGTAGGCTCAGTCTTTTTATGAAGTCCCATATTTCTTGGAGGTTTTGTTCATTCCTTTTCACTCTTTTCTTTGTATTCTTGTCTGCATGTCTTATTTCAGTAAGGTTGTCTTCAAACTCTGATATCCTTTCTTCCACTTGGTCCATTTGGCTATTAATACTTGTGTATGCTTCATGAAGTTCTCGTGCTGTTTTTCAGTTCCATCAGGTCATTTATGTTCTGCTCTAAACTGGTTATTCTAGTTAGCAATTGCTCTAACCTTTTATCAAAGTTCTTAGCTTCTTTGCATTGGTTAGAACTTGCTCCTTTAGCTCAGCATAGTTTTCTATTACCCATCTTCTGAAGCCTACTTCTATTAATTCATCCATCTGATCATCCATCCAGTTCTGTGCCCTTGATGGAGAGGCGCTGTGATCATTTGGAAGAGAAAAGGCACTCTGACCTTTTCGGTATTCAGCATTTTTTCATTGATTCTTTCTCATCTTTGTGAGTTTGTCTAGTTTTGGTCTTTGAGGCTGCTGACCCTTGGATGGGGTTTTGTGGGGCTTTTTTGTTGTTATTGATGCTGTGGTTGTTGCTTTCTGCTTGTCTGCTTTTCTTTCAATGGTCAAGTACCTCTTCTGTAGGGCTGCTGCAGTTTTCTGAGGGTTTACTTCAGGCTTCCACAGCTGGTGTGTTGGGCCATGGAGGACAAGTCTGGGGACCAAGCCTCGTCCTACCTTCCTGACTCCAGCAAGGGAAAAGCAAAGGCTGTAGCTTTAGAGATGAGTGCTGCCCTCCCCTAACCCAGGGAGCTTAGCGTGTTAGGCAGTCCCAGTGCTGGCTGCTGCCCTTCCTCCAAGGAGCTCAAACAACTTAGACAGCAGGCCACAGCTGCTGTGGTGCTGGTTCCCCCTCCCCTCGGGAGTTTGATGGGCTTAAGCAGATTCCAGCTGAGTAGCTGTTAAGAGTCTGCACATTCCAGGGTTGGGAGGATAGGCCCTGGTGGCATGAGTTTACAAGTGGGATCTTCCAATCCATGGGTTGCACCATTCCGTGGAGAAAGCACAGTTTCCCTGGCTAGATAGCATACTCACTCACCACCTCCCTTGACTGGGGGGAGGGGGCACCCCTTCCCTGTGTGGCTCTCGGATGGGTCACCACACCACACTGTTCTTCCTTCTCTCTGTGAGTCCTGTCAGCCTCCTAGTCAGTTTTGCTGACAGAACCTGGATACCTTGGTTGCCAGTGAAGGATTCACATGCTTATTATGCTTTTTTCCAATTGGAGCCTACAGACAATGCTGTTTCTAGTCAGCTATCTTGGCTTTGCTCCAGAAATATTTTTAAGGAAGCAAATGTATCAGTGAGAGTTGCTTTGAATGTCTCTTATATTCAAAGATCATTCATATTAAAAGCCAAATAGTCTGACATCACTGAAAATTGTCAGAATTTTAATGAAAACAAAATTAGAACAAGGAGATCTAAAGAAAGGGAAACCTAATAATTTATAGGCACATTGTTCTTTAAGCATTGTATTTGGAATTTGGTGTTTAAGAAATAAAAGTATAAGTAGCCAGTAAAAGAAAAATGTGTTATAGCTACAAATAAAAGAAGATTAAAAAGGAAATTGTATGTTAAAACTTTATATAGTTTAGATTTTTAAGGTAAATTTGTCTGCTAGAATGAAAAGCTTTTTTAACTGGAAAAATATATATAAGGATGCATGAGCTGATATGGAAACTCTCACTATTTTTCATAGCAGCAGTGGTGTAAATATCATTAACAATCTCATTAAACTGAAAACAGGAGTGGATCCCAAATGGACTACAAATGAGGAGGAGGGGAAGGCCTTGTTTGACCACACAGAGATTTGGAAAGGCTGGCATTTGAAAATGGTACCTGGAACCCAAGGAAGGTTAAGACAATATGCATTGGAAGATATAACAAAATGATTAATGTGGAATACCAAGGTTCCCCTACCCCTGCAAAAAAAAAAAAAAAAAAAGTAAAAAGATCTGAAACCGTTTTACTGATGATTTGGTACCACTTTGTATAACAATCCCTGGGGAATTAAAGATGTAAAATAATTTGCTTCTGGACTATATAAATGATAATAGCATGTGAGTAATTGTGCTCTCTGGGCAGAGGCTGTTAATGAGTTCTAAGATCCCCAACAGTAGGCACAGATGTCAGCCTATCCCATCTATTGACAGTGATTGCTGAAGGCCTCCTTCAATTGAGTTTCTGTTTTATAATAGGAAAACATAATTAAGTATAGTATCTGAGAAAACTGGCTACTGTAAAATACTCTGTAAAAATAAATTTTTATTGAAGGAAATGTTAAACATTTTAAAAATACTTCTTTTTCTACCTTAGCTTGGTGAACAAATGAAATATCTAAGAGACAAACCATTCTGAGCTCCTTTTCTCTTCCCCCTACTCATTCTCCAGACAGTACACAAAGCTAGTTGAAAGGGTTTTGTCACCACATAACCTAGCCACATGACTCAGATCATGCCCCCCACCAACTTGCACATACACTCAGTCACATTCACCAAGGTCATTTAGTGATTAGCAAACATTATTAAAAGTTTAAAGAAAATAATAGATATTACAACACACAAACAAAAATTTAAGGCTGAATATTAGGTATCACAATTTAACATTTTCTGGGCCATATTTACCAAGGCAGACATTAGGCTCCAACAATATGGCGTTTAACCTTATTGCTGTCCTCTCTCCCCAGTACAGCTACCTCATCGTTGATCTTTCCCACCACCCAAAATCTATGTCTGTTGATATAAAACAGCTCAGTTTTTTGTTGTCTCTTGAAAACTAATACACTTGAGGCCATTAGTAAAGCATTTAATACACTACAATTCCTTGTAGGGAGAAAAAAAAACCAACTCTGCTGCTCTAAGGTAAAATAATCATATATTTTTCATCCTCAAAATAAAGCACTTTGCAAAGTTCCAGGCAAATGGAAGACACTGTTATTGATCACTGTTGTTATTGCTTTTTTTAAAAAAGTTTTAATTTTGTGAGTACATAGTAGGTGTATATATTTAAGGAGTACATGAGATACTTTGATACAGGCATGCAGTGCATAATAATCACTTCATGGAAAATGGGGTATCCATCCCCTCAAGCATTTATCTTTTGTGTTATAAAAAATCCAATTATACTACTTTAGTAAATGTTAAATGTACAATTATTATAGATTACAGTGACCCTGTTGTGCTATGAAATACTAAGTTTTACTCATTTTTTCTATTTTTGTAACCACTAACCACCCCCTCTTCTCCCTACCAACACTCACACACATTACCCTTCCCAGCCTCTGGTAACCACCTTTCTACTTTCCATCTCCAGGAGTTCTATCGTTTTAATTTTTAGCTCCCACAAATAAGTGAGAACATGTGGAGTTTGTCTTTCCATGTCTGCCTTATTTCACTTATGAAGTGAACTGAAGTCATAATGACCTCCAGTTCCATCTGTGTTGTAGCAAATGACAGGATCTCATTCTTTTTATGGCCGAATAGTACTTCACTGTGCATATGTACCACATTTTCTTTATGCATTCATCTGTTGATGAACACTTAGGTTGCTTCCAAATCTCATCTCTTGTGAATAGTGCTGCAATAAACATGGGAGTGCAGATATCTCTTCAACAACCTGACTTCTTTTCTTTTGAGTATATATCTAGAAGTGGGATTGCTGAATCACATGGTAGCTCAATTTTCTTTTTTTGAGGAATCTCCAGACTGTTCTCCATAGTCGTTGTACTAGTTTATATTCCCTCCAATGGTGTATGAGGATTCCCTTTTCTCCATACCCTTGCCAGCATATTTTATTGCCTGTCTTTTGGATATAAGCCATTTTAGCTGGGGTGAGATGATATCTCCTTGAAGTTTTGATTTGCATTTCTCTGATGAGAAATGCAAATTCTCATCAGAGAAATTTGTTCAGTGACGCTGAACACCTTTCCTTATGCCTGTTTGCCATTTGTATTTCTTTTGAGAAATATCTATTCAGATACTTTGCTAATGTTTAATTAGCAATCTAATCAGATTATTAGATATTTTGCTATAGATTTGTTTGAGCTCCTTATATATTCTGGTTATTAATCCCTTGTTAGATGGGTAGTATGCAAATATTTTCTCCCATTATGTATGTTATCTCTTCATTTTGTTGATTTTTAAAATTTTTTAAATTATTTTTTATTTTTCATTTTTAATTTTTGTGCAGAAGCTTTTTAACTTGATGTGATCCTGTTTGTCCACATTTGGTTTGGTTGCCTGTGCTTGTGTGGTATTACTCCAGAAATCTGCCCAGGCAAAAGTCCTGCAGATTTTCCTCAATATTCTCTTTTAGAACTTTCATAGTTTGAGGTTTCAGATGTATGTCTTTAATCCACTTTGAATTTTCTAGATGGCAAGAAATAGGGGTCTAGTTTCTTCTGCATAAGAATATCCATTTTTCCCAGCACACTTTATTGAAGAGACTGTCTTTTTCCCAATGTATGTTCTTGTCACCTTTGTTGAAAATGAGTTCACTGTTGATGTATGCATTTGTTTGTGGGTTCTCTACTCCATTCCATTGGTCTATGTGTCTTTTTTTATGCCAGTGCCATGCTGCTTTGGCTACTATAACTCTGTAGTATAATTTGAAGTCAGGTAACAAGATTCCTCCAGGATTGTTCTTTTTGCTCAGGATAGTTTTGGCCATTCTGGATATTTCTGTGGTTCCATATAAATTTTTGAATTGCTTTTCTATTTCTGTTAAGAATGGCACTGGTATTTCGGTAGGGATGACACTGATTCTGTAGATTGATTTGGGTGGTATAGACATTTTAACAATAGATATTATAACAATATTGATTCTTCCAAACCATGAACATGGAATATGATTCCATTTTTTGTATCCTCTTGAATTTCTTTCATCAGTGTTTTACAGTTTTCATTGTAGAGATCTTTGACTTTGATTAAGTTAAATCCTAGGTGTTTATTTGTGACTATTGTAAATGGGACTTTTAAATTTCTTTTTCACATTGTTCGGTGGTGGCATATAGAAATCCTACTGATTTTTGTATGTTGATTTTGTATCCTGCAACTTTCCTGAATGTGTTGATCAGTACTAATAGCTTTTTGGTGGAGTCTTTAGGTTTGTCCAAATATAAGATTACATCGTCTGAAAGCCAGGATAATTTGATTTCTTTCTTTCCAATTTGGATGCCCTTTATACCTTTATCTTGTCTGATTGCTCTAGCTAGGATTTGCAGTACTATTTTGATTAGTAAGGTTAAAATGGGCATCCTTGTCTTGTTCCAGGTTTTAGAGAAAAGGATTTCAGGTTTTCCCAATTTGGTATGGCACTAGCTGTGAGTCTGTTGTATATACCTTTTATTATGGGGAGGTTTGTTCCTTCTGTACTCAGTTCTTTAAGGGTTTTTATCATTAACCAATGTTGAATTTCATTAAATGTTTTTTCAATTAAAAGGATCATATGGTTTTTATCTTTCATTCTGTTGATATGATGTATCACATTGATTGATTTGTATATGTTGAGCCACACTTGCATCCTTGGGATAAATCTTACTTGGTCATGATGAATGATCTTTTAATACATTTTTGAATTCAGTTTGCTAGTATTTTGTTGAGGACACTGTTGTGTTCTTTATTATATCTTAAGTTCTAGGGTACATGTAAACAACGTGCAGGTTTGTTATATATGTATACATGTGCCATGTTGGTGTGCTGCACCCATTAACTCGTCATTTACATTAGGTATATCTCCTAATGCTACCCCTCCCCCATCCCTCCACCCCACAACAGGCTCTGGTGTGTGATGTTCCCCTTCCTGTGTTCAAGTGTAATCATTGTTCAATTCCCACCTATGAGTAAGAACATGCAGTGTTTCGTTTTTTGTACTTGCGATAGTTTGCTGAGAATGATGGTTTCCAGCTTCATCCATGTCCCTACAAAGGACATGAACTCATCCTTTTTATGGCTGCATAGTGTTCCATGGTGTATATGTGCCACATTTTCTTAATCTAGTCTATCATTGATGGACATTTGGGTTGATTCCAAGTCTTTGCTATTGTGAATAGTGCTGCAATAAACGTACGTGTGCATGTGTCTTTATAGCAGCATGATTTATAATCCTTTGGGTATATACCCCGTAATGGGATGGCTGGGTCAAATGGTATTTCTAGTTCTAGATCCTTTAGGAAACACCACACTGTCTTACACAATGGTCGAACTAGTTTCAGTCCCACCAACAGTGTAAAAGCCTTCTTATTTCTTCACATCCTCTCCAGCACCTGCTGTTTCCTGACTTTTTAATAATCACCATTCTAACAGGTATGAGATGGTATCTCATTGTGGTTTTGATTTGTATTTGTCTGATGGCCAGTTATGATGAGCATTTTTTCATGTGTCTGTTGGTTGCATAAATGTCTTCTTTTGAGAAGTGTCTGTTCATATGACTTTGCCCACTTTTTGATGGGGATGTTTGTTTTTTCCTTGTAAATTTGTTTGAGATCTTTGTAGATTTTGGATATTAGCCCTTTGTCAGATGAGTAGATTGCAAAACTTTTCTCCCATTCTGTAGGTTGCCTGTTCACTCTGACAGTAGTTTCTTTTGCTATGCAGAAGTTCTTTAGTTTAATTAGATCCCATTTGTCAATTTTGGCTTTTGTTGCCATTGCTTTTGGTGTTTTAGACATGAAGTCCTTGCCCATGCCTATGTCCTGAATGGTATTGCATAGGTTTTCTTCTACAGTTTTTATGGCTTTAGTTCTAACATTTAAGTATTTAATTCATCTTGAATTAATTTTAGTATAAGGTGTAAGAAAGGGATGTAGTTTCAGCTTTCTACATATGACTAGTGGGTTTTCCCAGCACCATTTATTAAACAGGGAATCCTTCCCCCATTTCTTGTTTTTCTCAGGTTTGTCAAACATCAGAGGGGTGTAGATGTGTGGTATTATTTCTGAGGGCTCTGTTCTGTTCCATTGGTCTATATCTCTGTTTTGGTACCAGTACTATGCTGTTTTGGTTCCTGTAGCCTTGTATATAGTTTGAAGTCAGGTAGCCTGATGCCTCCAGCTTTGTTCTTTTTGTTTAGGATTGTCTTGACAATGCGGGTTCTTTTTTGGTTCCATACGAACTTTAAAGCAGTTTTTTTCCAATTCTTTGAAGAAAGTCATTGGTAGCTTGATGGGGATGGCATTGAATCTATAAATCACCTTGGGCAGTATGGCCATTTTCACGATACTGATTCTTCCTATCCATGACCACAGAATGTTCTTCCATTTGTTTGTGTCCTCTTTTATTTCATTGAACAGTGGTTTGTAGGTCTCCTTGGAGAGGTCCTTCACATCCTCTGTAAGTTGGATTCTTAGGTATTTTATTCCCTTTGAAGCAACTGTGAATGGGAGTTCACTCATGATTTGGCTATTAGTCTGTTATTGGTGTATAAGAATGCTTCTGATTTTTGCACATTGATTTTTGTATTCTGAGACTTTGCTGAAGTTGCTTATCAGCTTAAGGAGATTTTGGGCTGAGACAATGGGGTTTTCTAAATATACAATCATGTCATCTGCAAACAGGGAAAATTTGACTTCCTCTTTTCCTAATTGAATACCCTTCATGTCTTTCTCCTGCCTGATTGCCCTGGCCAAAACTTCCAACACCATGTTGAATAGGAGTGGTGAGGGAGGGCATCCCCATCTTGTGCCAGTTTTTAAAAGGAATTCTTCCGTTTTTGCCCATTCAATATGATATTGGCTGTGGGTTTGTCATAAATAGTTCTTATTATTTTGAGATATGTCCCATCAATACCTAATTTATTGAGAATTTTTAGCATGAAGAGCTGTTCAATTTTGTCAAAGGCCTTTTCTGCATCTATTGAGATAATCATATGGTTTTTGTCTTTGGTTTGTTTATATGCTGGATTATGTTTATTGATTTGCATATGTTGAACCAGCCTTGCATCCCAGGGATGAAGCCCACTTGATCATGCTGGATAAGCTTTTTGATGTGCTGCTGGATTCGGATTGCCAGTATTTTATTGAGGATATTTGCATCGATGTTCATGAGGGATATTGGTCTAAAATTCTCTTTTTTTGTTATGTCTCTGCCAGGCTTTGGTATCAGGATGATGTTGGCCTCATAAAATGAGTTAGGGTGGATTTGCTCTTTTTCTATTGATTGGAATAGTTTCAGAAGGAATGGTACCAGCTCCTCCTTGTACCTCTGTTAGAATTCAGCTATGAATCCGTCTGGTCCTGAACTTTTTTTCATTGGTAGGCTATTAATTATTGCCTCAACATCAGGAATTGGATTTCAGTGATTTCTTACAATGTGAGGGCCCTGGATCCTGGGTTTCCCCAATATGCAAAGCTTCTTCTTCCTATCCTGTATCGAAGCCCACTATCTTCACTGCCTAAGAACACTTGGCATAGTCCCTTTCTCTTATCTCTGGGCCACTTAAGTTTGACCATTTTCTAAACTTCTCTCTCCACCAGACATCCAAATACTTTTGTTCCTATTAGCGCCCAGACCCAAAGATCTCATCCTTGGGATTCCTGGTAGTACAGTGTTTGGGACCAGTTAAATCCAGCATTTAGAGCCTCACAGCGACTCACAGACCCTACTTCTCTGGAAGTGGTGCTAAGTTCGCCTCTTGCTTTCCTGTTTTTTCTTCCTTCTGAATTCATGGAGACTTGAATCAGTGGGTTTCCTTTAGGCCTGGGGACATTTTTCCTGTTACATTTTGAGAGCCTCATCTCAGGCCTCATCTGTGGTCTCATGACATTTTAACCAGGTTGCTGATTGAAGATACACAGCACTCCAGGACTGAAAATTTTGAGGGATTCTTCAGATACAGCCCAGGCCCTTTACTTACCAGAAGTTAGAAAAATAATAACATTTAATTTAGTGAATTCTTAATAAGTTATTTTCAGTGAGTGTCTCCAGTGTTAAGCATTTCACATGTATGATCACAATTATCCTCAAATCTCAATCAAATAAGTGTTTTTATTATGTCCATTTTACAGATGAAGAAATTGAGATTCAAAAGGGCTAAACAATTTGCCCAAGTTCACAAAACTAGTAGATGCCAAAGTCAAGTCTGAATGCACTTGACTACTAGGCATACTGCCACTAAAATAATTTCTTTAACAAGCCCTCTGAAACCAAACCTAATATGTTACTAATCTGTGCATTTATAAGCCAGTTTCAGATGCCTTCTCTAGTTAAGAGGCTGGCAGATGACATGATGGTCCAGCCCAGAAAAGCTTGTTGAGAACTGCTAAGCAGAGCTGGAATCTCCCCTTCAAACATAGCTCACAAAGAAAGTTTTCTATGAGGCCCTAGGAGATTGTATTAGTCCATTTTCCCACTGCTGATAAAGACACACTCAAGACTGGGCAATTTACAAAAGAAAGAGGCTTAATGTACTTACAGTTCCACATGGCTGGGGAGGGCCTTACAATCATGGCAGTAGGTGAAAAGCACATCTTACGTGGTGGCAGACAAGAGAATAATGACAGCCAAGTGAAAGGGGTTTCCCCTTATTAAACCATCAGATCTTGTGAGGCTTATTCACTGCTACAAGAACAGCATGGGGGAAACCGTCCCCATGATTCAATTATCTCCCACTGGATCCCTCCCACAACAAAAGAGAATTATAGGAGCTACAATTCGAGGTGAGATTTGCATGGAGACATAGCTGAACCAAATCAGAGGTGCTCTGAAACTCAGAATAGGGAAACTCAGAATAGGGAAAGATTGTCCAACATAGTCTTAAAGAGTCAAGATCAACCCTTAGAGTCATTGACTATTAATGACAGTCATATCCCTACTTCTTCTCCCTGAGAGGCCATTGAACTCTAAAAATATGCAAGCTTGGCTTCTGACTAGCTCACAGAACTAAGGCCCCAGAATCTTCTCTACTATTATGTGAGGGTTCACTGGAAGTTGCCAAGTTAACCAAGCTAATTTCTAAATTTCTAGCCAAGAAGACAAACATCTGGCCCAATCATAAGTACAGCCCATATTAGCCATACTTGGGCTTCCCAGAGAAACACTTTAAAATTTTTAGGTATATTACAACTACATGAAACATCCTCAAGATTAGCCCCAGAACTTGTGGACCCCACCTGTGGCTTGAGCTCCCCAGGAACTCCCACACATCTAAGATCCTGCAGTTGCACAATACTGCTGTTGGTGGTTTTGGCTAAGTGCTCTTTCCTGAATGCCCTTTCCATTATGTCTCCACAGTTATACACCAGGTTACAAAGGAGCAGTTCCAGAACTCCGCTTCATACTCAAACCTTGGTTCTCCACCCTGTAAGTATAATCCTGAATCCTGACTTCTAGCTCCATGGGTACCCACAACACTAGTATATCCCTTCTGTTTCATTCATCTTCTATAAGGCATTGACAAGGCAACTTGGTATAAAACACAACTCAAGAGATATAGATAGTAGTCCCAGAAGTGTCACTGACTAGGCAATTCATTGAAATGTATGTGCTCCGATCTCCTCATCTCTGGGATGAGCAGTCTGAATGATTACGAGGCTTCTTGCCAGCTCCAGCTGTCCAGGTTTTCCGCTCCAATGTTTTGCTGCCATTTAAAGTGAGAAATAGCTTATTCCCTAATTATTCTTTTTCTTTTCTTCCCTATAGTGGCTGGTATTTCCACTTTGTTCCCTAATGTCTTAACCTTGGAGACATCTTTGATTTTGTTTTTGTTTTGCCTGCATAACTAGCCTCACAATGCCAAGTTCTGCTGAATGACAGTACTTACACATATCCCTCTACCTCCTTTGTTTAAGCCTCCATCCATGTCATTTTTACGTGTATACAAACTTTTCCAATTTTCTTGCTAATTTAGCCCTCTTACTTTTTTTCTTCCCAACACTTTATATAGTTATATAACAACAATCAACTCCTTCATGTGTTATTTGATGTTTTCCTTCTGATGACAGGCTCCCAGGTACCTCTTGCATTGGTTAAACTTTTAATAAAGGGTTTCAACCAGTATCCCAAAGATATTCATCTCAGGCTACCTGTGGTCTCATGACATTTTAAGTTTGTAGAGAGAACCCAATAGTAAGGAACTCTTGAAATAACATCTGTGGTTTCTTTCAGACTCCTAAACTTAGAAAAGGTTATAGAAAGTTAGTTGCTGCTTATTAATATCTAATAGCTTGTGTTATTCCCATAGGCAGAAATAAAAAAAAATAGCAATTGCAATTTGACAGTGACATAAACACCTGTCTGGCTAATGAATTCATTGCCAAGTGCATGTTCCAAAAGAGAAAGCAATGTCACCTTTAACATAAGTGACTTTTCTTAGAATGCTGGAGATACACCAAGGGAAAGTAAAATCTGTGAATAGTACAAAATAAAAATTATTGGAGTTATATCTCTGTCAACATTAAAATGGCAGCACTATGTCATTTGAGTTCACTATACTTTATTTCCCTTCTTTTTCAGGAACAATCATGGTGCCAACCCCCACTAAATTTTCACAAGAAACTTCAGATTCACTAATTCATGTAATTTTGTAAAAGCAAAATAAAATGTTCTTTTTTCTAATCCTAGGGGAAAAACTACCCAAATTATACAAAGGAAATTCTCAAAACTAAAATCACCAGGCTCTCAAAGTTGCTAAATATAACCGCTAAGAAAACAGACTTCCCAAAAGCCGATATATGCCAAGTGTCTTGTAGGTTCAGACTCTTCTGTGCTATAACACATAATGAATCACAGGAAACCTTTTAAAACGCAATATTCAACTGAAACCCCACTCTTCATTAATTGGAGTTCTGGCATTAGGATGCAATATCCTTGGTTTATTTTTTTCCAGTTGTATTGAAGTATAATTGACAAATAAAAATTGTATACATACATTTTTAAATTGTATATATTTAAAGAATACAATGTGATATTTTGATATATATTATATATGTACATTGTAAAATAATTACCCCTATCAAGCTAATTAAGATATCTATCACCTCACATAGTTACTATGTTTTTTGTGGAGAGGATGAGAGCATTTAATGTCTACTCCTTTTGCAAATTTCAAATATACAATGTACTATCATTAACTATAGTCACCACACTATACATTAGATCTCCAGAACTTATTCATCTTCTACAACTGAAACATGATATATTTTGGTCAGTACTTTTCCATTTCCTCCAGTCCTCAGGCCCTGGTAGCCACCATCCTACTTTCTGCTTCTATGAGTTTAACTTTTCTAGATTCCTCATGTTAAGTATTTAATGTTTCTAGGTCTGGCTTATTTCACTTAGCATAATGTCCTTTGGTTCATCCACACTGTAGCATCTGTCAGAATTCCCTTGCTTTTTAAGACAGAATAATATTCTATTGTATGTCAGTGGGTGTGTGTATTTCACATTTTCTTTACACATTTGTCCATCAGTGGAAACTTAACTTGACTCCATATCTTAGCTATTGTGAATAATGCTGCAGTGAACATGGGAATTCAGATATCTCTTAGAGATACTGATTTCTCTTGGGATATATACCCTTGGGATATATACTCCGAAGTGGGATTGATGAATCATATGATAACTCTATTTTTAACTTTTTTTGGAACCTCCATACTGTTTTCCATAATAGCTATACCAATTCATATCCCCACCAACAGTGTACAAGGATTCCCTTTTCTTTACATCCTCCCCTAAATATTTATCTTTTGTCTTTTTAATAATGACCATTGTATAAGGTGATATTTCATTGTGGTTTTAATTTGCTGACTAGTGACGTTTAACATTAGTTATATAAGATCATGCCATCTGAAAACAGACAATTTTATTTCTTCTTTTTTAACTTAGATTCCTTTTTGCTACTTTTCTTGCCTAACTGCCAAATTTCTGTGGCTAGGACTTCCAGCACTATATCAAATAGTAGTAGCAAGAGGAGGCATCCTCATTTTGTTTTTAATCTTAGATGAAAAGCTTTTCTACCAATGGTGACATTTAGTGTGATGTTAGCTGTGGGCTTGTCATATATGGCCTTTATCACATTGAGGCCCTATTCTCAGAGTTCCGCTAGGTACTGCCCTAGTAGAGGCAATCTGAGATGGCTCCACCCTGCACCAGACCTCTGCCTGGGCACTCAGGCTTTCTGATACATTCTCTAAAATACTAGGTGAAAGCTGTCAAACTTCCATTACTCTCGCATTCTAAGAGTCTGTGGACTTAACAGCATGCGGAAGCCTGTAATACGTATGGCTTGTGCCCTCCAAAGTGGTGGCAAGAGCAGTACCTGTGGACCATTGAGCTGTGTCTGGAGGCAGAGCAGTGAGGATACAAGAAGTAGCATCTTGAGTTGGCACAGGGTAGCAGCATCCTGGCCTGTCCCCTGAAACCATTCTATTTTCTCAGGTCTCTGGGCCTGTGATGGGACAGGCAGTATTAAATATTTCTAAAATGCCTCAGGGCCTTTGTCTTGACTATTAGCACCTGGCTCCCCTTTGCTATGCTAATCTCCCTAGCAAGTGGTTGCTCTTCCTTTGTCTACCACATGGTCAGGCTGCAAATTTTCCAAATTGTTATGCTCTGCTTCCTTTTTAATTAAAAAGTCTACCTTTAGGTAATTCCCTTGCTGCCATATCTGATCATAAGCTATTAAAAGCAGTCATGACACGTCTTGAAAGCTATGCTGCTACGAAATATCTTCTGGCAGATACCCTAGGTCATCACTCTTAAGTTGAGCCTTCCACAAAGCCCTGGGGCATGAGCATAATGCAGACACGTCTTGCTAGAGCATAAGAAGGGTGACTTTTGCTCCAGTTCCCCATAACTTCCTCACTTTTATGTGAGACCTTGTCAGCATGGCCTTCACTGTCTATATTTTTATCAGCATTCTAATCATAACCACTTAACCAATACATAATACATTTTAAACTTTCCCTCATCTTCCTGTCTTCTTCTGAACCCTTTAAATTCTTCCTCTGCTCATTACCCCCAGTTCCAAAGCCACTTCCACATTTTCAGGTATTTTTATAACAACACTCAACTCCTTGGTACCAATTTTTTGTCTTAGTTCAGTCAGTGTTGCTTTAAAGGAATACCTGAGACTGGGTAATTTATAAGGAAAACAGTTTATTTGGCTCACAGTTCTCCAGGCTGTACAGTGTGCCAAGTGCCAGCATCTGCTTCTGGTCAGTGCCTCAGATTGCTTCCACTCATAGCAGAAAGTGAAATGGAAGTGGCATGTGCAGAGATCACATAGCAAGAGAAGAAGCAACTTGGGAGAGGTGGCAGGCTCCTTTTAACAACCAGCTGTCTCATGGGAACTTAGAGCAAGAACTCACTCATTACCACAAGGACAACACCAAGCCATTCATGATGGATCCACCTCCATGACCCATACACCTCTCATTCGGCTCCACCTCCAACATGGAAATCAAATTTCAACATGAGGTTTGTGGGGACAAACATCCAAGTTATAGCAGTCAAAAACTACTAGGTTAGAACAAAGAGCAACTCCAATGCTTCCATCCTCTTCAATTACCAAAAGCTAATGTGTGAATGAAATTTAATTGGTTCTATATTTGTCTCAGCTTTGCTAAAGAAGGAGCTAGGAATTGGGGCAGAGAGTTTGTGTGTGCAGTATCCTTCTGCTTTCTACTTTCTCTTACCATAATCTTTCCCAAATACACACAGATGAATAGACATGTACACACACACACAATGTATGACTTAAGAAAATAATGATTGTCTGCCCTTTTCCCTCTTCCAAACTTTCTACCTGGAAAAAATTTGCAGATATAGGTAGCTGCTGGAGGTTTCAGTCAGAACCTTGACTCTTACCAAACAACTGAATTCTGAATGACCTTTGGCCATGCAAAAACAGCCTTCATGTCAGATTCAACTCTGAAAGGAATGCTATGTAACAGCAGAGACTATACATAGACTATCTATCTATCTAGCTAGCTAGCTAGCTATCTAAATAACAGTAGGGTCTATGTATAGACTCACTCTGAATATAGGGTCTCTACTGTTATATATAATATATAATGTTATATATAACATACATGAATATATGATATAAATATATTTATATATATTTACATTATATGTATATATTCCTTCTGAAAATAAAATCTCTGTAGGTAAAGCCAAAATGGTACCACTCTAATGTCAGACTCTGCCCTCTAGAAGCCTATTTTAGAGCAAAGCTTCAGAAATTTGAGATGTCTGACCTCCCTCTAGGTTGTTGCATTTTGAAGAGCTGCTATTTTCTCAAACATGCAGATGGACAAGCCATTACAATGTTGTGGCATATTTATACAGATGTAATTGCTGATAATCTCTGAAGAAGATTTCAATTTCTTTTCACTTTGTAAAAATGTTATGACCTAACTCTAAATGTTCTTCTGCTCAGTAAGCAGCACATCACCTTCATACTCCCTGTGAATGTGTTATTAATGGGAAAGAATAGAGCCACTGAAAGATTTCTCTAATCATCCAGCCTAATTACAAGAGGAGTAAATTACTAAACATTGTGCCTTAAATATAATAAAAAGAGTAATTTAGTAACCCAACAGGAAGCTGCTCTCTCAGTCAGATAATAACATATTACGTTGGGTCCAGGAAATGTACCTCAGTGCTTATTATTATCATCACAATCTCATTATTTATTATTTATAGATCACGTTACTTACTGGTGGGGAGTTGCACAGGACACACACACTCTTCAACCGCTTGTATGGTCATTACTCAGGTAGTACTGGCCAAAGAAACATGGGACTTAAGAAAAATGACTATTGAATTCAGTCAGTCGTGATACGTTTGTCATTTTCAAAATTAGGATGCTGTTCAGAACCCAAAATTCCTTTTCAACAATACTGACTTCTTCCCTTCAGAAATTCAAAAGTAGTTTTGTGGCTACACATTTCTATTACTTCCAAACAAAGCTCTGCTATTTACACAATGCTGATCAACGGCCCCTTCCACACCCTGCACTCGATTCCCTTCCTAAGCAATCCCCTTCCCCAATTATGATAGAACTCCTGTGCACACTGTTTCTGCCTCCTCAAAGCATCAGCAGCTGTTAAAACTACCTCCCACCAAGGGGAGAGAGTTAGGCTCAACTGATTGATGGCTGAAGTTAATGAGGTTAAGGTCAAAAGTCCCATTTGAACCCATTAGCTTTTCTATGTGCTGTGTTAAGTGACTACCCTTGAGTCCATTCACCTACTTAGCAAACCCATGAAAATGATCACGAGTGGGTTGGGTGAAAAGGTAAAGTGCTCTCAGAGCCAATCCATATCCCCTCTTCATCTAAGGCAGTGTTAAAAGTATAAGAGATGATTCCAAAGAGGAAACTTCCTCTGCTGTATAACTCTGTCCTTGAATACCAGCAAATAATATTTTAGGGAGTCCTATTAACCACAAAGCTCAGTCTCTGTCTTCTCCAAGTCCCTGTAGGGGCATCTCTCTCTCTCTTTGTTTCTTACTTTTTCTTTTTCTTTTTTTGAGATGGAATTCCACTCTTGTTGCCCAGGCTGGACTGTAATGGTATGATCTCTGCTGATCACAACCTCCACCTCCTGGGTTCAAGCCATTCTCCAGCCTCAGCTGCCCAAGTAGTTGGGAATACAGGCGCCTGCCACCATGCCCGACTAATTTTTGTATTTTTAGTAGAGACTAAGTTTCACCGTGTTGGCCAGGCTGGTCTCAAACTCCCAATCTCAGGTGATCCACCTGCCTTGGCCTCCCAAAGTGCTGGGATTACAGGCACGAGCCCCCTCACCCGGCCAAAGAAGCATCTCTTAAAATCACCATCCTTCGGATTCGGGTGGCCCCAATTCCTAATCCCATCAGTAAATAGTCAGGGCCAGCCAATAGGGTTTTGAATTATTACTAGTAGCCCCAGCAAGACAGCTGATATTTGTTCCACCTACAAGTGGACCCCACTCCCCCAATGCCAGTCTAGTCTCAGTAGTGTCAGTAGGGCCAAGCCAAAGCTTGTATGTGGCCCCTAAGCCAAGTGCTGCTTTAGTGTCTGGATTCTGGAAGGCCACAAGCACCAGTTGTCTTTTCTTTGTGCAGCCTGGTGCCCTAATACCCAAGTCCAATCCAGGACCCAGTCCTTTTGGTTGGGTCTAGATACTCTGCCTCTGTATTGTCTTCCAGAATCCTCTTCTAGGATAAAATCCTACCTTCCAAATTGAAGACAGGGTGATCCCCCTGTGAGGGACAGTAATCACAGCCAGCCTAGTCTGCATATTTTCAAGGATTTCCCTATATTCTCACTGTTATGCCCATTCCCCATTGAGAATCTGGTATTTATGGTTCCCAGATTCTGTAACTGGCTTCTCCTTCCCCTCTTCCTCCTATGTACCCTCTCAAGTCTTGAGTTGTCAAAGATCCAGTATGCCTTGCACCTGAACTAGGACATAGGGGCTAATACTATCAACTTTATTTTCCAAGTTGCAGAAACAGAGAGCAGCTGAAAAAGTGCATATTTAAAAATGGTAATGAGGGGACTTTTGAAAGAAAAGTATATGGGAACAGTTGGCAGAGTATGTCTTTCCATGAGGGTAAACCGTTGTCATCCTAATGCCTGATTTTACTTTCTAATCCACTCCACTTTTCTGTACTGTGTGTTCTAGGACCTAATTATTTCTTTTCAAGTTATCTTAAAACAAATGGCACTGTGAATCACTTAATATAGAGCTGATGAAACACATACCCATGAGAAATCTTCTTTGGAGGATATAGGTTGAAAAGCAGTCCTGACAACTCCTGATTAGTTAAATGGAAATCAGGATCTATGAAATGATGTTCTGCCACCCCAAGCCTGGGTCACGTCATGACCCTACAGCTGGTTGGAAGTCACCTCTTGCCACAGATTCTCTGTGTGTCTTCTTTACATTTCTTCAGCCTGGACCTTTCCCTCTGTTCTCATTGGGACCACTGGGTAGGTCAACAAATGTTCCATTTCCCGCTTTCCATTCTGGATGCAGGCAAGATAACCAAACAATTTAATAGCACTTCTTCAGTAAGCCCTGAATTTGCTTACTTGTGCCTTGGAGATGGTTATAAGGGGCTTTTTGTCCCAAAGAATATCTTTTGGTCTCAGCAGGCTTTGCCTATGGTATGCCAGAGCTAATCCAGATTTCTTTCAGGAAAAAATTTAATAGATAATCAATAAAGATAAGTTTTCACAGGCAAGAAAAAAATGGCTCTATTCATGCCCAAATAATAACCACTCCACTTTTGCATGACACTTTAACACCATAAAAGCACTTTGGCAGATATTGTTTTCTCATTTTGCTTTTATGAAGCCTCAACGATGTAACTGGATCAATATGGTGCCATCTACTCAACAGATAAGGAAATTGAGTCACAGGAATGGTAAATAGTTTGATCATGTTCACACAGCTGATGAATGGTACAGCCATGTATAGAAACCAGGTTTCCACTCAAGGAGAGAAAGAGAGAAGTCTCAGAAGCAAAACATAAGACATCAAAGAAACAAGGTTGATGCTTACATGGACATCTGAAGATAGCCCCAGGCAGGGATGCTGGGAGGTCTAGCGAGGCCTCGGCATATATATATACATACTTGTATTTTAATGGTCTGGTTGCTTTACACACACACACACACACATTTTAATACACTTACAAAATACAAATGAACCTAAAATCTCAGTGGGTCATACATTCGAAGGGTACATGAAAGTTGAAAGTGACTGCGGCAAGTTGCCCACCTCCCCACTCTATCACCATGCCACTCCTCCTGCTTCCTGACGAGTCCTGACCTTGGGAATTTCCTTAAGCCATTTTCATTAAGGATAATACAACAAGTTCTGTCCACTCGCTCTTTTAAAAGGTGGTCAATTTTAGTCTTTCCCATTAGTGAAAGAAGGAGAGCTGCTTTACCTTAATCATTAGCTTCACTGCTCAAGGAGAGCAGGCACATGGAGTCTACAGGGCCTTGTGCAGACTCTGAGCTCAGGCAGGATCATCAATCATGGAGCTGCCTGGCCTGGGATGCTCCCTCACTGGGACATGTGACTTGGGCACAGCTGGACCCTTCGAAACTGGCCGGGCACTGCTGGGCCCAAGCCCGGAGATGCCCGCCCACCCACAGGCTCCTGGCCGGCTCTTGCAACTGTTTCATTTACTGCTTGGGACAATTCTCCACAGGGCTCAGGAAAGCGCATGCTGCTGCCACACTCGGCTCCGCTTCCCCTTCCAAGCCCTAATGAGGTGAGATAATGGATGCAGGAAAGTGTGCAAATGCAAATCAATACGGAACATATGCTCCAGGTTCCTCTGTTACCTCAGAGCCAGGCAGAGGGAGAAGAGGAAAGACTTTGAAACTATTTCAAGACCAGGACTTTTTACTCTCCCCTAAAGAATATCAAAAACTGTGAAACTGTAACTTCCTTGCTCTTTTGCAGCCCTGGACCAGGAGACAAATTGTCAATTTTGATGGTGTCTCAGGAATGGCTTTACTGCTCTCCTGTCTTTATACTACAACACAAAATTAAATCATCCAGGAAGAATGAGGAACAAATATTTGGCACCAATTCTCCTATTTTACTTCTGCAAAAGTCTCAGTATCCCTTTAAACGTGGAGAGGGAGGCCCTGGACTGAAGAGGGGTGCCGGCCATAGGCCTCTGGACCTCCCCAGCCAGGTCTCCTGCCCCCTGCATTTTGGCTCAAGTAGCCCAGGCAAAGGGCCAGGCAGAGCTGGGCCTTCTGCCCGAGCCATTGCGTCAGTGGGCTCAGCAGGCCACACTGCTGGCCAGGGAGGTCTCTGCTTTCCGGAGTCCAGGGGATGCAGAAGCTGGCATGGCCCTCTCCGCACTAGCCAAATATCCTGCAGAGGGAGTTTTTGATGGTACCTTTCAGGGCTTACATCAGATGCTGAACAAGAAAGGGAAAGGAAACTAGCATTTGTCTGGGCTGCCTGCTCTGTGCCCCAACCTCTGCATCCCAGTGTGGTCAGTGTTCTCATCTCTGTTGACAACATGAGGAAACAGCAAGACTCCAGGTATTCAAGTAAACAGTGAAGATGGAAAGAAAACCCAGGTCTGCCAGTCTCCAAACATGTACTCTTTCTGCTTTACAAGAAGGCATTTCCTTTGTTTCATATAGCCTGGTTATGGTCATGACATACGCCAGCTGAGCACTGAAGAATCAGAAGTCCCCAAGATCATTAGGCAGCAAGGATGAATCAGTTCCCTGCAAAGGCCCTGCAGGGATCTCATGTGTTTTGATAATGGATCACAGGGCCTCTCTCATTCCATCTGTAGGCCCTTACCTTACCCCAAATCAATCTTTAGCAAGAACAGAAATGACAAAAATGGCAAGACTGACCTCACAAGTGTCAAAGTCTTTCAACATGTAGCAAACTCCTATTTATCCAGAGCTCTCAGAAAATGGGTAGAGGGTGCTCTGCAGACCAGCTGATTTGGTAGACAGGCTTCGAGCCCTAATACCTCTTACCGGCCATCTGACCTTAACCAAGTTACCTTCCTAGAGGAGCTGGAGAACCTAGAGGACTTGGCTTCACATCCTCCATGAAAATGGGATAATAGTGACTTCCCTAAAGGGTTATCAGGAAGATTAACAAAATATGAGCCAGACCCTGAAGACAGACCATCTCAGTTCCCACCCCTAACCCACTGCCTAGTAGTCATACAACCTTGGGCACAACACTTAACCACTGCGTGCCTCAGTTTCCTCAACTATAAGATGGCTTAGAACAGTGCTGGTTCAGGGTAGTGCTGTGTGAATTTAAATTAAAATAAGTAAACAATAGACATGAAGTGCTTAGTGGTACATAGGAAGTACTCTGCAATGGCAACCATATTCATGAGTGACTTGCAAAGATTTAGAATATCATATCTTTAACTCTCAACAGTAGCCACTGTTTTGATTTTTAATCAAGCCATCTGCCTTTAGGATGGTGAGTCAACAGGCGTTTCTCCAATGCATGCCACGTGCCTAGACAGTATGTTGATGGAGGAGCTCTGGTTCCCTGTGCTGCTCCTTTGGGTCTGATACTAAATTAGCAGGTCTTGCTTTCCCACAAGCTGCAGATTAAGTCAGGGACCCTGTCCTGGGGCAACCATCTCTCTGGACTGATCTGTGGGGAAGATTCCAGCAATAAAAGCAGGCAACCACTCTAGATACCCGAGAGGATGTCCACTGTGTGCCCACTGGCTCTGAACACAGTCCACTGGCTCTGTTTATAAGCCAAGTTGATGCCCCGTCAGGGAGAAGCTAACGGACCCCCAGACAACTTTAATGACTTGTAAAATTCTCTGAGATAATGCCTCCACACAAACATGTTTATTTTGCTAAGAATTCACAATGCATGAATAGGTCATAATCCTGCAGTTTGAGCTTCTGGATAAGAAATGATTAGGGATAGAGGCCATGGCTCACCCAAAACATTCCAGTGCTAAAGGTCAGCCAGGGTGTCTGCAAACAAGGTTTAGAACAGATTTGCCCCTAACATTTCTGCAACCCCAGACAAGAGTACAGATTCCAGCACAGTGGAGTCTCACTGTGAAATAAAACGTTCTGTCCTCCTACCCTGACAAAATGAGGTTATAAACTAGATAAGGTCAGATTCATATAAATAATTTGTAGTCACCTCAGAGTTTTGTGCAGGCATAAGGTGGCGTGAGGAGAGCTACTCTGTGATCTGTGGCTCATCTGTAGCACCAGGGACCTCATGAGTTTGAGCATAGACACCACAGACCATGTGTCCGGCTCCATCCACACTCCCTTCAGATAGCCACCCCTCAGACTTCGAGGCCACACTTCAGTGCCTGGACCATCCTCAGAGGATGGACCCAGCCTTGATAGAGGATGTAGAGAATTCCAGGAACCCTGAACCTAGAGTATGGTCTAGAAGTGGGCAGTGTGAGCTGGAGTGAGGGAGAATACTTTCAGCCCTGCAGACTCTGCTGTGATGAGGATACGTGGCTGCCAGAAACTAGATTGAGTGTTTCTCAGGTGCAAGACCCCTTTTGCACAGGTCTGTGCCTAAGACCTCAATCATTGTCACTTAAAATGTTCAGTGGCTCTGGGTGAAGAGTATACTGCACAATCATACTGTCTACCAGAAACCTACCTTGCTCTCTTCTATACCACTTCCTCAGACCCTGAGCTTTTCTGCAATAACCCCAATACTTCATTACTTGAAATTCAGCATCACAGGTCCTTGACAGATTTTTATTGGCTGAGCCTCCTTCTGTCTCCGACACTGATGTGGCCTGAAGGGAAGACATTTCAATGCATGCTGTGTCCCCCACTGTCACATCTCTCCCAGCAGAATATTGTTGCAGAAGGTCTCATCTCTATCCTGTTTCCTGTAGTCACTTGGGCTGAGAACCATGACCCTGGACTTCCATTCCCAGGTGAGAAACTTACCAGCTCTAATTAGCATAAGTTGCCCATTTTTTATGGCTACTGCTCCTTTTTGTTTGTTTTTTGTATTGTACTTTTCCTAAAAGATAAGTTATTGAAATCCATACCGAAGGTTTTAAAATTTAGAAAAATAAAGTAAATCACTTTTTTTGGTAAGTGACACCATGCAATATATCATTCAAGCTTAGAATCTCCACTGATGGCATCTGAATTTACAGGTCATAAAAACACTCAACAGAGACACTTCTAGTAAGGAGTTGTTTGTTATCTATCTGAAAATGCTTTCTTCTGTGAAAGAAACAATATCACTTCTATTTTGACAACTTATTCCACTGGTGTTTAATACCTCACCTCTTTAGTATGTACTTCCGTTTCCCCATCAGAACAATGAGGTAATGAACCAGAGCAATTGTTCTCAGGGTTTTGTTTTGTTGTTGTGTTTTTTTTTTTGTTTTTTGTTTTTTTTTTTAATCTCAGGACCCCTCTACACTCTTCAGAATCATCGAGGAGACTAAAAAGCTTTTGTTTATGTGGACTGAATCTATCTTAATATGGATACGTGTTTTCCAAAATTCTAATTTCTGCTTGAAAGCTCAAATTTTATCATTACCAACAAATACTTTCAGGTGTTTTTCAGTTAGCAGGCTTACTTCTTTAATTCTCAAAAAAGTATGTCTGCTTCCCAAGTCTGAATAACTATAGTTTTTCAATTATTCGGTCAAGTAAGAATACCATACTCTGAAAAAAGTAGGTAGTTCAGTTAGCAACTCAAATAACCACAGAAGTGCTTGTCCTAGAGACTACCATCACACTTCAGTATGCAGCAGATACAGAACAGCAAATGCCATGTACTCAGTGGTCAATATTTAATAAAATTAACAATTTGCACCATTTTATGAAGAATATTCTTAAGTAAACTGGCTTTTTTTCCCCTGTGAATGCGTGGCTGTTAAGAGCATGATCAATGGCTACTGGTACAGTTTAGTGCCACTGCCTTGACACAGGCTCAAGTAGCAGCAGTTTTACCCATCATTGCTTTCCTGCCATTGATGCCAATGTCAACCCAACTAAAATGGTAAATAATACGTTGTATTATTATGAAAACAGTTTTGACCTCAGAGACTCCCTGAAAGAGTCTGAAGGATTCCCAGAGGTCCACAGACAACACTTTGGGAACCGCTGGACTAGATCACTATTTGAGTCCCTTTCAATTCTAATGTAAGATTTGGATATTTGTCTACTATTATATCATTCAGGATTCTAATGATGTTGTGGGTTTTACTTTTCTCCCCTGTACATTCTTTTCCTTCAAGACAAATTTACCAGAAGCTGCCTTGCTTTTCTTCCTTTGAATTTGCTGTTTTTTCATTTCTCCTGAACCTAGTTCTCCTCCCTGGAAAACATGCTCTGTGTCATAGTTTCTATATAATCTCTGCAATGATGAGTTCATTCACTGGTTCATTCACCAGTAGTATGAATTATATACTTGAATTAGTACAAGCTTACCACATGTCTACCCCTGTTGCAGTCAGTGGGTCACAAGGACAGGACGCAGAGCTCTTCTTCTCAGAATGGATCTTTGTCTCCTGGCAGAAACATATATGTAAATAGAGAATAGATAGAGAGTTTGAAGATTGTCTGCCAGTGTGGCCCAGAAAGAAATGAATCCCATTAAAGGTGTTCTGTAATGGCAGCTGGAGGGTGAGAGGCTGTATACTAGATTTTACCACACACCAGAATCTTAACTGATAACTAGCTAGCCTTTTCCTGCCTAGTACCTGTACAGGACAAATGAAACACTCTCTACAGAGGTTTTTCAGCTCAGCACTTTAGGAAAATGAAAAAAAGAGTCCCTAAGAAGAATTGAACTCACGGTTGATTACAGTAATTCTCAACCCTGCCAACATGTTAGAATTACATGTTGTGCTCTATTTAAATACCACCACGTTTAAATGCTCTGAACCCTTCCCAGTGGTTCTGATTTAATTGGTCCAGGGAAAAGCCCAGGCATCAGTCTATTTTAAAACATCTCATGATATTTGTAAGTGTAGCCAGGTTTGAGAGTCAGTGCTCTATAATGAACTTACAGAAAATTGTATTTAAGGAAATGCTAGTGGATGCTACAAATAAACCAAAAATTTCAGTAACAAAGCAGAAGGTGCTCTGGAGCGGCTAGGAGCTGCCTCCTAAGTGCTGATACAGGAATGCAGGATGCTTGCATCTTGTGGCTCCACCATGTTTAATACGTGGTTTCCAAGTTTAACTAGGAAAGAGGAACAATAATGAGAATGTCACATGGGAGGTGTTTATGGGCCAGGCATGAGTGAAACCCATCTCTTCCACCCATATTCCATTGGCCAAACCTCAGTCACTTGGCCACACCCAACTAGAAAGAAGGTTGGGAAATTTGGTTTAGTTGTGTGTCTAGGAGGAAAAGGAAATAGGCTTAGTGAATGTCTAGACAGTTTCTGCCACAGAGATGCTTACATCCAGATAACTTAGAGAATATAATTGTCTTCTCCAAGTTCACTGCAAGGAATAAACAAAAAATATATATAGTGTAGGGATCTATAGACTTTAAGACATGTAAACCAATAATAATGGATGTATCTTATTTAGATCCTGGTTTAAATGAAACAAAATTTTAAGAAATATGACATTTATGACACATTTAGAAGACTGAATGCTAACTAGATGTTTCATAGATATGTATTAAAATATTTACAGATAAAACAATATGATACCTGGGATAGGCTTTAGAAATACTGTGGGAACAAAGGAGGATGGATGAAATAAATTGGCCAGAAGGTGACAGCTGTTGAATTGTGGGTATACTATACTAATCTGTCTATTTTTATAGCGGATTGGAATTTTCCTTACTATGTCTTTCTAAAAAAATCAGATAATTTTGAGTTCTAGTTATAGTGTTCAGCCCCCTTTTCCTGTGGAATTGTTGCCAGGCCTACCTTTGACCTAAGGGAATAGTCCCTCTGCCAGTTTGTCTGGATCTTTTCTGTGAAGAAATATAATATCTCTGGGGAAATCCCTTAATGTTTCAAAGCCTTTTTAACTAAGTCTTGGACTCTACTTGTATTTGCCCAACACACAGTCACTAAGTCACTGATTTCTCCTGCGGCGTTTTTGATCCCACACTGTCTGCAAAATACCAGCTGTGGCCAGGGGTTGCTGCAGCCCTCTGCCTCTCCTGTGAGCCCCCACAGGCAAGCATTCCTCAAGGAAGGACGTTTACCAAAAGCCCCCTTTGGTAAAAAGAATGATTTCCTGCTTGAAAAGAGAAACAGAAAGCTGAACACACCAGCGTTTTCTTTGTGCTGTGCATAAACACACCTCAAGAAGCAGAGCTTGAAAGAGATTCTGTGCCTTACCTATAGCTAATGTTGGAGAGAAGAGTATAAGGCTTTCTGTGTGCCGTGATAAAATCTAAGAACTGGTTTTCCTTATTCATGTTTCTCTTTCCCTTCTTACCAAAAATCACTCAATAGTCAATACGTTCTTCAGCACCAGATTCCCTCAGTTCTCCTGATTCCCAGGATGCCCCTTTAACAACTTTTTTAGGGGGCTCTTTCCCAAAAAAGTCTTCCTCTGCCTGGGCACATTCACCTCTACCCATCTCCTACCTCCTCCTCTGTATGTACGGTCAGACTCAAAACTGGAAATAATGCTTAGTTCTTCACATCCATTTATTCTGTGAAACTGGATTCTCATGGAACCCCAGCTTTCTTCTCTATCCCAGCATCTTTCCCTTCTACATCTTCACAGCCACATCTTTCTGATCCCAGCCTTTGCTTGTTTCTATTGCAAGAAGCTCCCACTTACTCATCTGCCACCTATCACCTATCGTTGCCCTTTCTTTAATTCTCTGAGGTTTATTATTTTAAATAATGAATTTGCTTTATTGCCTTTTAGTTCCCCACATACCCCACACTCTAAACATGATTCCTTCTGGATGCCTTCAACATATGCATGTCTTCTCTACTTTTATCCAAAGGGATAGATATAGTTCACCATCTCTGTTTTTCTACTTTAGCAATCCCAGGTTCTGGAGCCCCTTGACCTGTGGCAACTGGACAAAAACCAGGGTAGATTGGGTCTGTAGGTTGCAGATAACAAGCCAGTATCATAGCTTAGAAAATACATAACTAAATTATACAGTCTATATATTAGATTTTCCTTGTTATTATTCCGCTAGCTTTGAGTGAAGATTTATGTACAATTTTCACTTACCTCCATTGTACTATGAGGTATTACAATAAAAGTGTGTGCTCACTCAAAGCAGTGTTAGAGAGGAAACAGTGCCACCTAGAGATAGTGGCAGAAATAATTAACTTAAGCTCTTTAGGAGGATACAAACCTTAGGAGATAGGGTTTCTATGAGTCCCTGTGCTCATTGCTAAATCTGGAGGATTTCTGATTATTTTTAAATGAATGACTGTCTACAGTCATTACCTCCTTTACAAACTTCTCACACTGAATTATCATGAAGAGAGCACCTTTTGAAGGCAGAGGGAGGTGACAAACAAATTCCAAGAAAGAAAGAAAATTACTGGTGGCCTAGAATGGTGAAATGCAGTTCCAGTGCTACCTCTGTGACTAATGGGTTATGTAGTATCACCTGACCCTTTGAAATTGTTTCCTCTAAAAATATGGTCTCTGCACTCCTTACACACATATACACACAAAAAAATAGGACACTTTCCTAATTTTTTTTGCCATCTTTCTCTGGAGAATATGCATAAGACCATATATTAATATCATAACCCAGAGAAACAGAGATTAACCAATGATTACATCTGAAGAAATTCAGTATAGTGTTATTAAAGCTACTTTTAAGCATTCACATGAAAAGACCATCTTAATTCTATCATATTTTCCTTCATGCTGCTTAACATAACAATTGAAAACACTGATTCTGAAACCAGTCTGCTAGAGTTCAAGCCTCTTAACTTTTCCACTTACTACTGCATGATCTTAGAAGAGTAGTTAGTTTCCTAATATCACAGTTTCCCTATTTGTAAAATAGGAAAAGCAAAAGAACTTATGTGATGTGGTTGCTGCAGGGATTAAATAGGTAATAGGACAGTGATTGGCATATAGTGAGCACTACATGAATGTTTGCTGTAATTCTTATCATGACAATTATTAAGTAGAAAGTCCCATGGGGTATAAGACTTTATAATACACCTCTTTCACTTTTTCATGGCTTTCTTTTGTGCCTGAATGGAATCACATATGTTTTAGGAGATAAAAATCTTTGAGAATCTAACCCACATATTCAACCAGGAGGGCTTTGCAAAAGATAATGCACATTTAAGTAACCGAGTTATTTTCCCCTAATTACTAAGAGAAAACTACAGACAAATTTTAAAATGGTGGTTCCAGAATTTTTTCTTTCCCTATATACATAAATACAAACTTTCCCCTGCCTGGTACACCTCTATTCCTGTTTCCCTGGTTCAATATGTGCTGAAGTTAGAACGCAGAAGCCAGCCTTGATTCTTCCCTTTTCCTCATCCTCTCCTTCCAGTCATTCAATAACTACAGTCATTTCAACTTCCAGAGTATACTTGGACCCTGTCCTCGTCTCTCCATCTCCACAGCCTGATCTAAGCCACACCCCATCAATCACTTTCCAGTGATTGATTCACTCTCCAACACCCTCTGCCAGGCCCTCAATTTCTCTTGTTCTTCTACAATTCATTCAACATAGTAGTCATAGACCCTCAAGAAATGCAAATCAGATCATAAGCTGCTTTACATCTGTCATCTTCTATAATTCTCACAATGGTATAAAGAGTCTGGTATTTGGCCAATATTAATTTTTTGCCCTTCCCTGTTCTGATTCTATTTCTGATGAGGCCTCATTTTCTCCATGTTCAGATGTCAAAGTCACATATCCTTCTCTAACTCCTTTCTTTGCTCCAGAATTTACCGGCTTGTGTGGGCTGGGGGAGTAAGGTGAAGTGAGTGTTGGCCAAAGTTAGTTTGCTAGAAAAAGTTTGCTACACTTTGAAGGACTACTTGACAGGTATCAGAGAATAATTAATAGCAGCAGGAGATTCAGGTAGAGGATGGCTGTGTTTCCTTCCCTGAAAAATTCTGAACCAGAGTTCCTTGCAGGGTACCTGGCAATGCACTTTTTTTTTCTTAATAAAAATGAGCTGGATTAATGCATGAACTAATGAATGACTGAACAAATGATTGAACAAACCTACCTGCTGCCTGTCCTACTTAGAGGTAGAGACAAAAAAATAGACTGCTTATCTCTTATGAGTCTATGGCTCCTCCTTAGTTTTAGCCACACACACACACACAAATGTGTTAGAGATATTGCATGTCCCCAAGTAGAGACAAAGTCATGTAGCAGGTTTACATCTTCCAGGAGTGTCACCAGTGACAAATGTCTTCCCCAAATTCTGTAGACCCCAGAGAACTGAGATATCACAAAAGTTCACCATAGCTACGTGAACTACCCCTGCATGTAAGTCTCAAAATAAGAAGCAGCCTATTTAAAAACTAACAAAACTATAACTCAGTTCTTTGGAGAACTGGATTCATCTGAGAAGAGAATTACAATATAATAATTTATTTCATACAGAGTAATTAATAGTCTGAAAGTATTATACACGTGGCAAAATGCCCATCTCAAAGGGAGAAGAGCATATGGTAACACTAAACACATTCATAACAAAGAAGCAAAGAATAGTTAAACAGAAGGCTTTGGTTCCTAAAGCTTGTATATTTGGACTGTCCCCTATGGTAGTATAATTATAAATTAGAACAGGTTTTGTAAGGTGGGTCCATATTTGAGCAAGGTCAACCACGGCCAATGACTATTGTTAGCCACAAACTCTCCCTTCTTCCGTCTGTTCCTTCCTTCCTTCCTTTCTTCATTCCTCTAACCTTCCCTCCTATCCTGCCCTTGCCCAGAATGTGACCAATAAACTCAGTATTCCCTGAATTCATATTTACTAATATAAAGTAACATTTTAAAATGATACAAATAGCAAATAAATGTATTTAAAACATATAACCTTAGCAGTTGTGAAAGAAATGCAAATTTAAAATAATAGGCATCATTTTATATCTATTAAAGTTGTAAATAAATTAAATAGTAACATCAAATTCTGGCAACATCACAGGTGAAACTGGACTCACTCACTGGCATATGTTTGACAAACTATCTCAAGAGCTGTAAAAGTATACGTACCCTTTGACCCAATAATCTCACTCCTGGGACTGTCTCCTGATAAAATAATGCAGAAATAGGGAAAAGCACACCTACATAAAGAAAGAATTTTAAATATTTAGCTCTGAGAAATGGTTAAAAGGAGTGTGATACATCAGTTAGATGGACTTTGGCATAGCTGTTAAAAACTTGGAAAGTATTTTTACACAGAAAAGATTACAAAATAGTAAAGTGTCAAAAAAAACTTAATCATTTAATGGTCACTTATGTTCAGGCATTATAACTCCATGGCACTTAACCATAACTAGATAGCCTGGAGTCACTACATTAAAAGAATAATCTGTTAGAAGCAGGGGTAAAAAATTCTTTCTCAGCAGCCTTAACAATAAATATATCCACGGTTAACTATATCTACAGTTCTCAGATATAAAAGGGAATTAGATTCAAGACTACCAGGGCATCTGGGAAGCCAGGGTTCTTCTGAGTGATACTAGGACCTACTTTTGTTTCCATTCTGTGAAAGGGCACTGCAAAGAAGTGATCAAAATGAGGTAGAGAAAACACATTCGCATGAAAAAAACAATTTAAATAAAGTAAGTTTCAAAGGCAGCCACACATACCTCCCAAAATAGCAGACTATGAAAGAAGATGCATTGATTAACCCTTTTTTCTCCTTTTGGAGAGAGAAAAGTGAGATCAGAAACAGAGTGGAATAACTCAAGAGAAAGGAAGGAGGAAGGGGCTAAAGTGGGGTGGGAGACAGGGAGATGGAAAGCCAGGGAAGAGCACGGCCTCCTCACACCTTTCTCAAGCATCATCTCCTACTCCAAAGCACCGTGGGATGGGCTGCTTGAAAAATCAGATCTTTTCTGTGCTCCAAGTGAGCTTTTTTTTATAGTAAATTTTGCAAGTAAACTTCCTAAAATTCACCAAAGTGTTCATCAAGTTTAATCATGAAAGCTGCCAAGAGGCCTTTTTACGAGAATTATTTCATTTCAATAATTAAAAAGACATGTTTTTGGTTCTCCTTTTTCTGTTTCACTGAATGCATTCCTTCCCTTTAAGTTTTCAGTGAAAGAAATAAATCACGAATCAGCATGGACAATTATCTCTGGAGGTGTAGGGAAAACAACATACTGCTTCCTTCCCCTCAATGATTTTTGTGCTGTAAATATTTGGCGGTGCTCCTGCAAATTAAATCAAGGAGAGGCTGCAGATTAAAAGGTGATTCCTCACTTCAGTGTTTGGTTCCTTCAACCAATTAGTCACTCTTTTATGGGATTTTTCTTAGTTATGCTGCCAGGATTGTACACCTTCTAGTCACTGAACAATCACTGAAAAGGGGAATGAATCCATGCAAAAATAATTCTGCTTGTGACTTTTAGTTCTCCTAGAACTAAGGCAGAGAAGGAGATCAAGGAGACGGAGACTACTAGTGAGGAGTCATGCTTATAACTGAACCTACTATGAAAGACACAGCAGTCCACGAAAAACAATGGGAAGGTTGTAGCTGCTCATGTTTTGGTAAAACCGGTAACATCCACTGCATAAAATAATGATGTTATTGTTAAATATTACTCTTCTGTGCAGGTGCCATATTTCAGAAGACTTGATTTCACCATCATATATCTAAATTATGCTTAATAACAAATTGTAGAGTCTACATTTGTCGTTTACAATGAAAAATAAATTGGCAAGAGATGGACTAACTGGTAGACATCCTTAATATCTTCTTGATAATTACGTTCTGCTAATCCTCAGATTGCTTTCGGTGAGCACATTAATGCATGCTCACTCCCTGAGTTCTGATTTGCAAACAGGCATCATCAGCAACTCCCAAGGGCTTATGAAAAACGGGGATTCTCAGCCCAGATCTTCTGAATCAGAATCTTTGGAGGTGGGGCCCAGGAATCTCAGTACTGACAGGCCCTCCAGGTTGAAGAGCACCAGCACACAAAGCATTATTCACAAACAAAACTTCACTCTCACAAAAGTGGAATTCTATCCAGGTTTGCAAAACATCTCAATCTCTGCAAATGCAGCCTAAGCTTCTTCCTTAGGGTGTATGTATCCACAGCTTTCGAAGTCATCTTAGCTCTGCACTTGAGGCTAGGGAAGAACCACATTTTGCCTAGATTTTGGAGGCACATTTCTAAGCCCCAGAATGATACAGGAGTTCCTAGGGACTTTAAATCTCCATCACTTATTCCCTTGCCATTTTTAGAGAAAATGGAAGCTCCAGGCATCAGCCTGTTCAGCACAAGTGATCATCCAGAATTGGGTTCTCAAAGGTGAGATGTAGACGAGCAGGAGAAGGAAAGTTGTCTGAGCTCTGGCACTAGAGCCCAAGGCTTAGGGGCAAGTACTGGCTTCACCACTTCTCAGCCAGTGGGCCTTAAGCCCAGCCCAGCTTCTTTGAACCTCTATTTCTTCACTCATAAAATAAGCAAGCTGAGCTTCATGCCCTTAAATGTCTTTTTCAGATCTCAAATTCCGTAACTGAGCCTTGGGTAAGTGACTTTCTGGGTCTCAGGTTCTTCCCACATGAGAGAAGAAGGGTAATTGATATGCCAGGATGGTGAGTGTGGTTACCAAGCCAAGGAGATCTGGGTTCAATTCATTTCTACACCTCCTATAAGGTCTGAAAATTTGAGAAAAATTATTTAATTTCTCTGAGCATTGTTAATTCATCTATAATACAAATCAAAATAAAATACCTCTTAAGTAGGGCTACTGGACAGGTTAAATGAAGTCATATCCATCATCTTCCTAGACTGGGTCTAGTGGCTAAAAAATAAATGTTAGGGCCAACCCATCACAAGAGATGCACACAAAGCATTACATAAACATAGTGTGAAGTCCTCTCAACAGGAAAATGAGCCAGATGGCCTCTGAGGCTTCCTCCGTCCTCTAATTCTATGATCAGGACACCTCAGCAGCTTTTTGACTTGATGCTTTAATTGCAACCTGTGTTAGTACTTGCTTTTACATCTGCATGCATTGTAATTAAGTAGATTGCAATTAACAGCGGGCAAAATTACCTTCACACTGTTTAAAAGAAGAAAACAAAGCTGAGAAACTGATTGATCTCTGTAAGCTACCAATTTGATTCTCATTTCCAGGTGGCATTCCTTAAAATAATAATGTTAAATTTTGACGTAGGGAGGAAAGAACTGAAAATCCCCAGGGTGAGTGAGGAGACAGTCTTTCAAGGAAAATGTATGGAAATGGTAAAGAATCTTCCTGCTGTTAGGAAGAAGATAGTTCAGGTGTGTCCTGAGGAGCCCCAGATCTGCACAGGGTTCTGATAGACATTTAATAAATATTTGTCGATGTGGCTTAGTTCTCAGTACTTTGCCATGACCTCTGACTGACGTACCCAGAAGTAGGCTGCTGCTTTTTGGTAGTACTACCAGGTAGAGTGGTTCTCCTTTGGAAAAATCAAGAAATTCAGATTTTATTTGTTTTACTCTAGAATCAATGTACGTGGAAAGCAGCAGTCCTAACCTGAGTCTATGCTGTATGTACTGCTGGTGCTCAGAAACTGCTCAAGCTGCTCAATTTGCTCTTACTAAGCCCTCAAATCTCTAGGAAACCCATCGGGAGGGAACTCAGTCTAAGAGAGCTGTTAGGATTATCAACTGTCCTGATTTGCCTGGGACTGCCCAGCTTTTAGCACTAAGTTTCTCATTCTTGGGATCTTCTCAGTCCCAGGACATGGGAGAAAGTTGATCATCACTGTGGGTACAACCTGCTTGATGCAGAACAAAGTCTCAACATGGTCTGAGTATATCGAGGTGTTTTTCACTCAGCTTTGCCATCTCCTGGCCCAGCCACCTCACTCTCTCCCCAACCCACAGAGTCAGAATCTATTCGGGAACAAGAAAAACAATGAAGAAAAATTAAGTGCACTGTTTCATTGTCAAGGTACAAGCAGCACCATTTAGGGGTTCTCTGTAAGTGTAACATTAGAGAGAGAGAAAGAATTCTGCCGTATATTGTCAGAGGGCAGGGAATGGTGTTGGGACCAGAGACTGTAGAACCACAGCAGCAATGCCCACAAGGGCTGTGGCGCCTCTCAACAGAGGAACACCCATCTAAGAGGGAACAGTGCCCAGCAGACAGTGCCTGCCCAGTGAAGGTGGCAGTGCCCAGCAGCAGGCGGATGGAGTAAAAGGAGACACAAACCGTGACCCACAAGAAACTGCCTACAGAGGCTTTGCAGGCACCTGCAACTCTGAATTAATGTTTCAAGCAAGAACCAATATGTTTATTTTTAAAAAACTATTTTAGTTAACTTCTAGTTATAAATACCACACAATGAAATATAGAGCAAGAAAAGGAGGAGGAGAAATTGCCTCTTAAGTACAAAGGTATGTTATCATTTTTCAGCTCAGAGTGATGAAATCCTGGTTTCAGCCAGTTGTTTTGTTTAATCCTTGGGTGGGTTATATAATGCCTCAGGCTTTTTCACAATTTTGACGATGTCTGCCCAAGGTTACTTTTCAGTAATAAGATCAAACTTAGAGCATAAAGCCCAGAGGAGCCTCAAAGATCCAGTCTCCTTGCCTTAAGGCAGATTCTATACTATTATTACTATTATTATTGTTATTATTGATATTTAACAGATCATTATTTTATAAGCAACTTGGGCCAAAAAAAGCTCGTTGAAGTCATTTGCTCAAAGTCACCCAGCTAGTGTTTGGAGGAGAGATTGAAATGTAGGTTTGGGTGATAGAGGTGGCTGCTGTTTCTTAGTAAAGGTGGTTACCTTTACTTATTAAATTCTGGCTATTAAAACACTTCACTCACACTCCTATATCTTATGGGAGCAGATGTTTCTAGCATGCTCTTAAGTTGCTCAAGCCTGATCCTTCCCTGTTTCCCAGGGTGAAGAGCCTACAGCCCAATTCTCATGGTCAATCCCTCCCCTGCCCCCTTCCTAGGTCCATAATAAAAGTACAGTCTGATGTACTTAATTTGTGCTTAACTTTTGTTTTGGAGGTCTTCGACCATTTAGAAAAGAATCCCAGGACAAAGCAAGGGAGAATTTATGAACACATGCTGTGACAGAGCACAATTCTAAACACACATTTGCTCTCACTAAGCCACTAACTTTGCAACCTTAGGAAAATCACTTAATGCTCTGATCCTCTCTCCTTACTGTAAAATAATGGTCCCTAAGAAGTAGAGAAATATAATAAAGGTAAAGGTGGATGCCCGCAGAAAAGGAAGAAAAGGAGGAAAAGAGGGAGGAGGAGGGATAAAAGGAAGAGACAGAAGAAAGAAAGAAAACTGGCTGAAATTAGGAAATCCAAGAAGATCCATTTCAACCAATACAAAGAATGACAGTTTCTTAGTGTGGTTTCACACTAAGAAACTTTAGCCAGATTTCAGTAACGCGGGCCTCCATCACAACTGTTTCAGTACTGAGTGGTTAAGTTAAATATTAAAAGCTAAAAAAGCCAATGCCCTTATACAAAGCATGGAATGTAACAAAAGCTCATCAAGAGTTTTTCCTAGGCTTTCCCTGGGCCTTAAAGCATGACAGAATAACGAAGGAATTCTTAATAGGACCAATTTAGAATTAAACAAGTTTTATTGGGGGGTCTGAAGAAACTCCCCAGGCCTCCACAAACAAGTTTATTGGAGGTTTGAAGGAGTTCCCCAAACCTCTGTGATGTAGCAGGAGACAAGACAAGGCTATTTACCCCAGCACCTAGACCCATTAAGATTAAGTCAACTTACTGAGTCTCCAAAAGAAGGTCTTCAGGACTCAAACCTTAGTTATAGATTAAAAGAAATCACTTATGTCTTTAAATGAATGAACACTTACACCTAGATATATAGCTTACAAAGTATATAAGCTCTGAAAACCTTTGTAATTTTGAGTTGGTCTGGTGATAATTTCCAGGCTTCCCTGTAACCGGTTACCACAATAAAAACTCTCCTCCTCCCTAGTTATCTGCATCTCCTTATTGGGTGGCGAGAAATAGCAGCCCAATCCTCAGATTCGTCTGGGAACGTCAGGAATGGGAGAGAAAACAGAGTTTCTTTAAATCCAGGGTTCTCATGTCCTAGGTCAGAAAGCTCAGGCCCAGAGGGGCCATGTGAACTGTCCGAGGCTCACACAGTGGCTCTCCACAGAAGGACAGCTGAGAACCAGCCCCTTCTCCAGGCTCCCAGCCCAGGATGATTTCTACTGCACAGCTCTTCTTTCTTCCACTGAAGACTCGGTGTTTGAACTGATTTTGAGCAATATCCAATACAAATAATATTTCCTCAAAAAGTAGTCCTTTCTGCTAGGCTAGGAATTTGTACTTAAGGAATGTATTGCCATAAAAAATGTTGACCTATAATACATAAACTTTAAATAGCCAGTTGGTGTTTCTTCCTATATGAAAAAAGAAACAACAGAAAAGAAGGGAGGGAGGGAGAGAGGAAGAGAAGGAGGGAGGGAGGAAAGAAGAAAGGAAAGAAAAAAAGGAAGGAAGGAAAGAAGGAAGGGAGGGAGGGAGGGGGGAGGGAGGGAAAAAGGGACGATGAAAGTCCTAACACTTAAATGATTATATTCACCACCTTTTCAGCTGCAAAGAATGGGCCAGGGGACAAGCCCTGAAGGATCCAATGACTTACAGAATATAGATGTTGACTGTTGTAGTGATTGAAGAGTCTCACTTCAGCTCAGAGTATAAGGAGCAGAGGAGAAACATACAGAAGCAGAGCCATAGACCAGAGTTGCCAAATTCATTAAGTAATGGGAAAACACTGTCTTTTATGGTTAAAAGAGACAGAGATGGAATTTTATGCCTGGGATTGACTTGACTCAAAGACAATCTTTCAATCGTCTAGGAATGCATGAAGGTGGCCTATACTGGTTAAAACAAAGTAACAGTGAACAATATCTGTATTAGTCCATTCTCACACTGCTATAAAGAACTATCTGAAACTGGGTAATTTATGAAGAAAAGAGGTTGAATTGACTCACAGTTCTGAGGACTGTACAGGGGGCATGGCTGAAGAGGCCTCAGGAAACTCACAATCTGGTGGAAGAGTAAAGGGAAAGCAAGCACCTTCTTCACATGGCATAGTGGACTGGTTGGCGGGGGGAGGGAGACAGAGAGAGAGAGAGAGAGAGAGAGAGAGAGAGAGAGAGAGAAAGCACTCAGGTGGAAGTGCTACATACTTTTAAACAACCAGATCTTGTGAGAACTCACTTACTATCATGAGACCAGCAAGGGGGAAATCCACCTCCATAATCCGATCACCTCCCACCAGGTCCCTCTCTGATCATCGGGAATTACAATTCGACATGAGATTTGGGTGGGGACACAGAGCCAAATCATATCAATATCTAAAGCCTTATGTAGTGCAGCAAAGTTATTTATGTCCCAGATTTTTAGAATGATCCCTTAGTGTCTTGGTATTTATGTGAAAATGTTTTTTTAATCAGAACTTCTTACAGGACTATTTCCTGCAATACTTGCTAATGGGAAGTATTTTCATTGAGCATTCATGAACTTTTTTGCACAAAATAGAAAATCAAGAAATATTAATTCAATTCAGTTTGACAGAATAAAGGGTACAATTACATAGTTCTCAACCCCCTGAATATGAAGAGATTAGACGTAGTAGCCTCTTAAAAGTCAAATAATGTGTCCATAATGAAACCAGAAAAATTACTTTCCTACTAGCCTTTAAATAACTCTCAAGAGTTACATAATATTTTTCAACTTAAAAAAATTAGAAAGCATAATGAGTAAATCATCTATCAGATTTCTTATGTTCCAGCTGATACCTCTATCTTCCAAGGGGCTTGTTTCTCATTCCTATATAATTCTTTACTCATAATTCTATCTTTTGTCTTTCCTTGAAAGATTTTTTTTTTTTGAAACAATCCCACCATCATTAACAGATGCCATTCTGTACACAAACATCTCAGTCCTCAAAGTTATAGGAAGATCAATATTCTGTCTTCTTGAGAAATGCTTTCCCCCCAGCCCAACAATATATTACTGTAGTCATACACAATCCAGTCTGATCAACCTAAGACACACATATAGAAAAATAGATCATAGATTTCCAGATGAATTCTTGCATTTTATCTGGAATCAATCTATGTCACAAATATAAGCGTTGATATTTTTATAAAGACTATATTCACCGTGAACTACAAAGAAAAAGGAGCTCTAGAAAGGCATGAATCCATACAATCATATCCAGGAATTATTTCCACATTTAGCAACTACTTCTGTCATACAAAGATTTTACCAAATCACTGTCTAAAACTGTCTCTTTTTGTTCTACAAAGAAAAGTGGATTCCCACCTTGAAGTTGCTTGGTGGGAATTTGCCTCAATTCAGTTCCTATTCTCCATTTCCTTTAATATTCTCTTCACCTCTCTAACAGGACACTGGAAAAAGAAAACAATACTGTTTGGGCCAAGAACACTGAAAAAAATAATTGTAAAATGATTACTTAATATGGACAGTTCAAGTGAAAGAAGTGGAGACTCTTGCATTTTTGAACTGCTTTTTCATTTCTCATTATACATGATCTACTTCGATCAGCTTCGACCTTTGAAATTTTGTTCCCTAACACAGCTAAAATAAGGTCTCTTCCTTTTTCTCTCTCTTTCTCTGCAGCCCTGTTAGATAAAGTCTCACTTTGGGTTGCTGTCCAAGAAGTTCTTAATTTTGCATGTAATTATGCTGTAACCTCCTTTCAAATGCTAGAGCAATTTCTTGCATCTTTGTAATACAATATGACTAAAAGCTCCAATTGTCGTAGCATCCCTGTTTGTGGCTCCCCTCCCTTCTGAGGGTTTTATAATACCAGAGGACTTTGCTGAGTGGCAGTGATCTTTAAATATAAGGCAAGACATCGAGATAAATTAGTAATAGCAGCTACTGACAGTGTTCCCTTGGGCCCTGCTCAGCTCTTTGCCAAGGGGCCACATCACTAAGCCAGTGACACTTCTCCTTCAGACGTTAAAGATAAATAAATGATCAGGTCAGTTAACTGGCAGCTGGCATGTTCATCCTATCTGGTAGGAAGATTTTTATTGTAATGCAAACTTCAAAATTAAAAAAAACAAAACGTCATCTGGGGCCAGAGTCTATTTTTTGGAATTTCTTGCGTTCATAGTGTTATGCTGCCTTTAAAGTAGTCTACTTTTATTTTAAGAGGTATAGTGCCTTCTAGCGGACTGGAAATTCTCTTCAGCTAGTTCAAACCTTACGTAGCTGAACACTTGAACATATCCTGATACTCATTACACCAAGCAAAAGCAATCTCGAGTCATTTATAAGAATTTTGATTTGTATCTGTATTTTTGACTGAGAGGCAAAGGGGAAATCTATTGATGTTTGGGCAGTTAATTTTTTTTTTTTTTTTTTTTTTTTTTTTTTTTTTTGAGACGGGGTCTCGCTCTGTCGCCCAGGCTGGAGTGCAGTGGCCGGATCTCAGCTCACTGCAAGCTCCGCCTCCCGGGTTTAAGCCATTCTCCTGCCTCAGCCTCCCGAGTAGCTGGGACTACAGGCGCCCGCCACCTCGCTCGGCTAGGTTTTTTTGTATTTTTTAAGCAGAGACGGGGTTTCTCTGTGTTAGCCAGGATGGTCTCGATCTCCTGACCTCGTGATCCGCCCGTCTCGGCCTCCCAAAGCGCTGGCATTACAGGGTTGAGCCACCGCGCCCAGGCTGCAGTTTAATTTTTTAAAACACCTAAACAAGAACTTAATAATCAAAAATCATTCTGTCTGGCTTGTAGAATCCTGAGTTCAGGAAAGAGACATATCATGCTCATCCCCAAAACTCAGTAGTTGGTTGCTGAGACATTGTCGTCCCTTTGGAAGTCAGGATTGCCAGTTCAGCGCTTGGGAAGTCATTTAATTCCTCCATGTAACTTGCTCTAGCCTGCAATTAGAAGACACTGCCAGTAGGTGGAGTTTTTTTTTTTTTTTTTTTTTTTTTTTGGTGGTTTGTTTGTTTTGTTTTGTTTTGTTTTGTTTGTTTTGTTTTCAGACAGAGTCTCGCTCTGTCGCCCAGGCTGGAGTGCAGTGGCGCGATCTCCGCTCACTGCAACCTCCGCCTCCCACGTTCAAGCGATTCTCCTGCCTCAGACTCCTGAGTGGCTGGGATTACAGGCGCCCGCCACCACGCCCGGGTAATTATTGTATTTTTAGTAGAGAGGGGGTTTCACCATGTTGGTCAGGCTGATCTCAAACTCTTGACCTCGTGATCCGCCTGCCTCGGCTTCCGAAAGTGCTGGGATTACAGGCGTGAGCCACAGCGCCCGGTCGGTAGTGATTTTTTTAACCTCTTAAAGTATAGTCCACAGGTATCAGAATCAACTGGGGGAAATCTTGTTAACAATGCAGAGTCCTGGGCCTCGGTACTTACCAAATCTGAATCTCTGGAGAAGAAAATGAGAACAGCACTTTTGACATGGCTCCAAATGATTTTGTTTGCACTTTAAAGTTTGGGAACCACTTATTAAAACATTTGTATTCCATCACTGATATGGTTATCTGAGGCTCATATTAGTTTGCTTTCCTTTTTGATTGTCCTTTTAAAAATCTATCTTATAATTAAAAAAAAAGAAAAGAAAAGAAAAATAAAACAGAGTCCCAGAGAACATATCAAGATATGGAAAAAAAAATCCTCCGGATTCACTTTCAATCTCCTGCACAATCCAGCTTCTAGTCCCATCCCCTAAGGGGCCTGCTTCTTTATGATGTAGCTATCCAAATGCTAGACAGGCCCACTTCAAGTCCTGGCTTCACGATTATTGCTATGTGACTCTGGGTAAGTGATATAACAGGTATAGTTCTCAGTTTTCCCACATACAGAGTTAACAACAGCACCTCGTTGATAGAATTAAATGAGACATTGTTTCGAAAGTTCTTAGCACTCAATGGTTATAGGTACTCTTGTCATCATTCATTAATAGCCCTCTCAACTTTCAGCTCAAAAGTCCTTTTTTCCAAAGGTCAACAGTCATCCTGCTGTCAACAGTCATTTAATAGTCAGTCCTTGTGTTGCCACAGCCAGCACCTTTAACTCCTTGACGGAAGGAAGGTTAACTCTCATTTACAACCCAGTCAAGGAGCAGGGAATAACTCACCCCTTCTGCAGCTTCTCTGCTATAATGTTGCTTTTGACGAGGGGTTTGTCTTTTCTACTTGCTGCTGACTCATGCAGGGTTGGTTACAGCAGTCAAATTAAATGCACCTCCACATCAGATCTACCTGCCTCTAAAGGTACTTCTCCAGAAGCTTATGTATAATCATGGTACCAGAAAGCTGTATGAGGAGCTTTATCATCTCTCCCCATTATCTCCATCAGCACCTCCAAAGCCTCCCCAAATAAATACACAATACGAGCAAAAACAACGTGCTTACTTTCCCAGGAGAGTTTTAAGATCTGTCCTGAACTCTCCCTTTCTTTTTTTTTTCTTTTTCCTTTCGTTTTTGTTTTGTTTTGTTTTGTTTGTTTGAGGCGGAGTCTTGCTCTGTCACCCAGGCTGGAGTGCAGTGGCATGATCTTGGCTCACTGCAACCTCAACCTCCGCCTCCCGTGTTCAAGCAATTCTCTTGACTCAGCCTCCCGGGTAGCTGGGATTACAGGTGCCCACCACCACACCCAGCTAATTTTCATATTTTTAGTAGAGACAGGGTTTCATCATATTGGCCAGGCTGGTCTGGAACTCCTAACCTCGTGATCCACCTGCCTCAGTCTCCCAAAGTGCTGGGATTACAGGAGTGAGCCACCATGACTGGCAAAAATCCTCCCTTTCAATTGGAATCCCTCCTCCAAATTCCTCCTACGTAGACATTCTGGAGCCTCTTACAAAACATCTGCATTTTCTGTTGATTGATATTTCATTAATAGAGATGTTCCCTAGTATTAGATAAAATATTTCTCCTCACAGAGTCTTATTTTGCTAATTTGTAAAACAGGAATCATTCATTCATGTATTCATCAAATTAATGGAGTACAACCACATGCTAGGTACCAGGCAAGACACTGAGGAATGAAAGAGAAGTCATATGTAGTAAGAGTTTTCCTAGGAACTTGCACTTGGGGATGACAATATCAGCCTTATAGAAGTGTCTTAAAAACTAAATAGAGCAAACTGTGTAAAAATGTTACACACTCAGCCCATAGTAGCAGCTTTTTTTTTTTTTTAATTTATTTATTATTATTATACTTTAAGTTGTAGGGCACATGTGCATAACGTGCAGGTTTGTTACATATGTATACTTGTGCCATGTTGGTGTGCTGCACCCATCAACTCGTCATTTACATCAGGTATAACTCCCAATGCAATCCCTCCCCCCTCCCCCCTCCCCATGATAGGCCCCGGTGTGTGATGTTCCCCTTCCCGAGTCCAAGTGATCTCATTGTTCAGTTCCCACCTATGAGTGAGAACATGCGGTGTTTGGTTTTCTGTTCTTGTGATAGTTTGCTAAGAATGATGGTTTCCAGCTGCATCCATGTCCCTACAAAGGACACAAACTCATCCTTTTTTATGGCTGCATAGTATTCCATGGTGTATATG